>NC_092164.1:60653787-60803787 GCF_045791955.1 Oncorhynchus clarkii lewisi
GTTCCATTGTCCAGAAGGAACCTGCAAGTAAGCATTTCGTTGGACCATGCATATCCTGTACATACCATGCATATCCTGTACATACTATACATATCCTGTACATACCATGCATATCCTGTACATACCATGCATATCCTGTACATACAACTAATACAACTCTAAAGAAACTCTGTGTATCTCTATAGATGTAAAAAAAGGTGCATGTTCCTTTGCCTGTTTAAAGAAATAGTATTTCCTATTGTTTTAATTCATCCAGGTCTAAATCAACACATCAGCTGTTCAAAGAAGAAACACGACCTATGTGTTGATTAACATGAGGCCAAAATTACTGCCTCTGTTTTGATTAACATGAGGCCAAAGTGACTGTCTCTGTGTTGATTAACATGAGGCCAAAGTGACTGCCTCTGTGTTGATTAACATGAGGCCAAAGTGACTGTCTCTGTGTTGATTAACATGAGGCCAAAGTGACTGTCTCTGTGTTGATTAACATGAGGCAAAAAGTGACTGTCTCTGTGTTGATTAACATGAGGCCAAAGTGACTGTCTCTGTGTTGATTAACATGAGGCCAAAGTGACTCTCTGTGTTGAATAACGTGAGAGGCCAAAGTGACTGTCTCTGTGTTGAATATCATGAAGCCAAACTGACTGTCTCTGTGTTGAATATTGTGAGGCCAAATGGACTGTCTCTGTGTTGAATATCATGAGGCCAAATTGACTGTCCCTGTGTAGAATATCATGAGGCCAAATTGACTGTCTCTGTGTAGAATATCATGAGGCCAAATTGACTGTCTCTGTGTAGAATATCATGAGGCCAAATTGACTGTCTCTGTGTAGAATATCATGAGGCCAAACTGACTGTCTCTGTGTTGAATATCATGAGGCCAAACTGACTGTCTCTGTGTTGAATATCATGAGGCCAAATTGACTGTCTCTGTGTAGAATATCATGAGGCCAAATTGACTGTCTCTGTGTAGAATATCATGAGGCCAAACTGACTGTCTCTGTGTTGAATATCATGAGGCCAAACTGACTGTCTCTGTGTTGAATATCATGAGGCCAAATTGACTGTCTCTGTGTAGAATATCATGAGGCCAAAATGACTGTCTCTGTAGAATATCATGAGGCCAAATTGACTGTCTCTGTGTAGAATATCATGAGGCCAAACTGACTGTCTCTGTGTTGAATATCATGAGGCCAAATTGACTGTCTCTGTGTAGAATATCATGAGGCCAAATTGACTGTCTCTGTGTAGAATATCATGAGGCCAAATTGACTGTCTCTGTGTAGAATATCATGAGGCCAAATTGACTGTCTCTGTGTAGAATATCATGAGGCCAAACTGACTGTCTCTGTGTTGAATATCATGAGGCCAAACTGACTGTCTCTGTGTTGAATATCATGAGGCCAAATTGACTGTCTCTGTGTAGAATATCATGAGGCCAAATTGACTGTCTCTGTGTAGAATATCATGAGGCCAAATTGACTGTCTCTGTGTAGAATATCATGAGGCCAAACTGACTGTCTCTGTGTTGAATATCATGAGGCCAAATGGACTGTCTCTGTGTTGAATATCATGAGGCCAAATTGACTGTCTCTGTGTAGAATATCATGAGGCCAAACTGACTGTCTCTGTGTTGAATATCATGAGGCCAAACTGACTGTCTCTGTGTTGAATATCATGAGGCCAAATTGACTGTCTCTGTGTAGAATATCATGAGGCCAAATTGACTGTCTCTGTGTAGAATATCATGAGGCCAAATTGACTGTCTCTGTGTAGAATATCATGAGGCCAAATTGACTGTCTCTGTGTAGAATATCATGAGGCCAAACTGACTGTCTCTGTGTTGAATATCATGAGGCCAAATTGACTGTCTCTGAGTTTAAAGTGACTGCTTAGAGCTCTTCAGAGACATTGAGTGGAGAGCTGGAGCAGCAGGTGTCATTTTGTCCTACATGAATCAGGGTTATGTCAGAGAGTTCATTGAAGCTGTTATGATAGGTAATATGCACCCCTTCACAATTATTACATGGGAGGGAAAAAAGAGGGGGAAGAACCTGAGAGTGGTTTGCAGCCAGAACTCCTTATCTGTTATTAAAGATGTATTGGACATTAATTGGGATTCACTGGCCGTTAATAGAGCTTTGATTAACAAGAAATCAGCCCTCCTTCCTATATGTAATTAAACTCTACTTGAACCACTTAATCACGAGTGTCCTCAAATTGTTTTAGAGTGGCGGTGGGGAAGTGGAAAACCCACGCTCCTTAGGGACAGGGCGTTCAGTGTCGAAAAGCGGTTGAGCTTACATCAGATTCCACAGATGACTGGGTACACGTTCATCCAGAGTAAATGTCTCTTGATTCATCCGGAAAAGTCCATTTGGAAAAATACTTTTGTTTTCTGTTCCAAAGGTGAACTTGTCTCCAAGGAATGCCCTTGGTTGTTGGAGCTAAATGTCACAACATTAACGTGTAATAACAAACATGAATGTGTAATAACAAACATGAATGTGTAATAACAAACATGAATGTGTAATAACAAACATGAATGTGTAATAACAAACAATGTGTAATAACAAACATGAATGTGTAATAACAAACATGAATATGTAATGACAAACAATGTGTAATAACAAATGTACATGTGTAATAACATCAACGTTAATGTGTAATAACAAACATGAATGTGTAATAACACAATGTGTAATAACAAACATGAATGTGTAATAACAAATGTACATGTGTAATAACATCAACGTTAATGTGTAATAACAAACATGAATGTGTAATAACAAGCTATGTTTAATAACAAACATGAATGTGTAATAACAAACATGAATGTGTAATAACAAGCTATGTTTAATAACAAACATGAATGTGTAATAACAAACATGAATGTGTAATAACAAACAATGTGTAATAAAAGCAATTTGTAATAACAAGCATTAACATGTAATAAAATATGTTAACGTGTAATAACAAGCATTAACATGTAATAACAAGCATTAACATGTAATAACAAGCATTAACATGTAATAAAATATGTTAACGTGTAATAACAAGCATTAACATGTAATAACAAGCATTAACATGTAATAACAAACATTAACGTGTAATAACAAACATTAACGTGTAATAACAAACATTAACATGTAATAACAAGCATTAACATGTAATAAAATATGTTAACGTGTAATAACAAGCATTAACATGTAATAACAAGCATTAACATGTAATAACAAGCATTAACATGTAATAACAAGCATTAACATGTAATAACAAGCATTAACATGTAATAACAAGCATTAACATGTAATAACAAGCATTAACATGTAATAACAAGCATTAACATGTAATAACAAGCATTAACATGTAATAACAAGCATTAACATGTAATAACATGCATTAACATGTAATAACAAACATTAACGTGTAATAACAAGCATTAACATGTAATAACATGCATTAACGTGTAATAACAAACATTAACGTGTAATAACAAGCATTAACATGTAATAACAAACATTAACGTGTAATAACATGCATTAACATGTAATAAAATATGTTAACGTGTAATAACAAACATTAATGTGTAATAACATGCATTAACATGTAATAACAAGCATTAACATGTAATAACAAGCATTAACATGTAATAACATGCATTAACATGTAATAACAAACATTAACGTGTAATAACAAGCATTAACATGTAATAACATGCATTAACGTGTAATAACAAACATTAATGTGTAATAACAAGCATTAACATGTAATAACAAGCATTAACATGTAATAACATGCATTAACATGTAATAACAAATATTAACGTGTAATAACAAGCATTAACATGTAATAACATGCATTAACGTGTAATAACAAACATTAATGTGTAATAACATGCATTAACATGTAATAACAAACATTAACGTGTAATAACAAACATTAACGTGTAATAACATGCATTAACATGTAATAACAAACATTAACGTGTAATAACAAGCATTAACATGTAATAACATGCATTAACGTGTAATAACAAACATTAACGTGTAATAACAAGCATTAACATGTAATAAAATATGTTAACGTGTAATAACAAACATTAATGTGTAATAACAAGCATTAACATGTAATAACAAACATTAACGTGTAATAACAAACATTAACGTGTAATAACATGCATTAACATGTAATAACAAACATTAACGTGTAATAACAAACATTAACATGTATTAACAAACATGAATGTGTAATAACATATGTTAACGTGTAATAACAAACATTAATGTGTAATAGCAAACATTAACGGTAATAACAAACATTAACGTGTAACAACAAACATTAACGTGTAATAACAAACATTAACATGTATTAACAAACATGAATGTGTAATAACACACATTAACGTGTAATAACAAACATTAACGTGTAATAACAAACATTAACGTGTAATAACAAACATGAATTTGTAATAACACACATTAACGTGTATTAACAAACATTAATTTGTAATAACACACAACGTGTAATAACATAAATATTCATGTATAATAACAAACATTAACGTGTAATAACAAATATTCATGTGTAATAACAAACAACGTGTAATAACATAAATATGCATGTGTAATAACAA
This sequence comes from Oncorhynchus clarkii lewisi, assembly GCF_045791955.1. Taxonomy (NCBI): domain Eukaryota; kingdom Metazoa; phylum Chordata; class Actinopteri; order Salmoniformes; family Salmonidae; genus Oncorhynchus; species Oncorhynchus clarkii. The sequence goes on from NC_092164.1 coordinate 60,658,424, forward strand.
ACATTAACATGTATTAACATAAATATTATTGTGTAATAACAAACATTAACGTGTAATAACATAAATATTTGTGTGTAATAAACATTTATGTGTATCTGAAGAGGTGGTGTATGTCTTTGAATGTGGTTCTAGGTTGAGATATTTAATGTGCCGGTACAGTATTATATATGTAATCAAAACCACAAGCAGTAAACAGTAATAATTCCGCTTTATAAAATAATTTAAGTTTCATGGCTTCTCGCACACATCCACTGGCTTCTTCCCTTCATTGGAGAGAGAAAATATATAATACGTCTATAAGTACCCCAGTATATTATGGTTAGCGTTGGGACTGTGTAGAAATATTTACTCCTGTTGAGATGATGGCTTTGTTAGTGTCTTTCTCCTTCAGACCACCATCCAGCTCCGTGTGTGTCTGCCTGGGGAACCTGCATGGAGGGCTACACACACCAGCCAGCAGGACCTCCTTAGCCCCAGCCAATGCTTTTGGCCTCATTGGGGTGTTCCCATTGGCTTATCTAGTTCTGTACGCGTTATGATAGAGTCTGACTCTGTGCTGGGTTGGGGTGTGTGGGAGGTTTAGGCTCCTCCCCTACCCTTGTCATAATCATGTGATTTATAGGGGGTGTTGTTGATGCACAAAAGTTTTACGAGATACTGTTGTCATCCAATGAATAGATGCATAGTCCTTGTCTCCTGAGTTTTGTTTCTCAGTTCAGTCTCAACTTAAACTTTTCTATTGAGTAGTGAAATTGGGGATGCTAGGGTCAAGAATTGACCTGTTTACAGAGAGCATCCTCTGTGGTTTAGACCACCAGTACCTAACTAATTCCCATAACACACTCTGATCTGTTCAAATTCTTGGGTGATTTCTTTCACTTTTGTGTTCTCCTTCTCCCTGGTCGTGTATGTTCTGTTGTTCTGCTGGCTGGTGGTTGCCGCAATCCTCAGTAGCAGCACCAATCCCTGTAGTATTCTTATTGAGTGAAGTTTCTCTTCCTCCACTTGCTGAATCTGTTTCAGGAGATTATCGAGTTTGCTATTTGGGTCACAGCTTGTTCTCTGTCTCCTGTGTCCATGTGCTAGCAACCATGTTCTATTTTACCCTGTGATATGACTGGCTGGATATAGAAAAGCTAGAAAGGAAAAGATTTAAATCAGGAGCAGGAAGGAAGCCAGCCAGACAGTGCAGTATTTACTACCATGTTTCTTCTCTCTTCAGAGCAGAACTATCCATCATATCAGACACCTTCAACCCTAAGAACCAGCGGGTTTCCTCTGACTGGAGGGAAATCATTACTTGGGTAAACAATCATTAATTGAGTGGTTACTGTTAACATAATAACGGGGAATCTACAAGGATTCGATGGCAGTATGGTTGCAAAGACACACACACACACACACACACACACACACACACACACACACACACACACACACACACACACACACACACACACACACACACACACAGCAGAGTTTGTTTGCTGTGTAGAAATAGCAGTTAATACTCCGGATCCTGGGAGAGACTATGGTTCTGTTTGGAGGATAGGATAGGAGAGACTATGGTTCTGTCTGGAGGATAGGATAGGAGAGACTATGGTTCTGTCTGGAGGATAGGATAGGAGAGACTATGGTTCTGTCTGGAGGATAGGATAGGAGAGACTATGGTTCTGTCTGGAGGAAAGGATAGGAGAGACTATGGTTCTGTCTGGAGGATAGGATAGGAGAGACTATGGTTCTGTCTGGAGGATAGGACTAGGAGAGACTATGGTTCTGTCTGGAGGATAGGACTAGAAGCGACTATGGTTTCGTCTGGAGGATAGGACTAGGAGAGACTATGGTTTTGTCTGGAGGATAGGACTGGGAGAGACTATGGTTCTGTCTGGATGATAAGATAGGTTAGACTATGGTTATGTCTGTAGGATAGGACAAGGAGAGACTATGGTTCTGTCTGGAGGATAGGATAGGAGAGACTATGGTTCTGTCTGGAGGATAGGACTAGGAGAGACTATGGTCCTGTCTGGAGGATAGGATAGGAGAGACTATAGTTCTGTCTGGAGGATAGTATAGGAGAGACTATGGTTCTGTCTGGAGGATAGGATAGGAGAGACTATGGTTCTGTCTGGAGGATAGGACTAGGAGAGACTATGGTTCTGTCTAGAGGATAGGACTAGGAGAGACAATGGTTCTGTCTGGAAGATAGGATAGGATAGACTATGGTTCTGTCTGGAGGATAGGACTAGGAGAGACTCTGGTTATGTCTGGAGGATAGGATAGGACTAGGAGATACTATGGTTCTGTCTGGAGGATAGGACTAGGAGAGACTATGGTTATGTCTGGAGGATAGGACTAGGAGAGACTATGGTTCTGTCTGGAGGATAGGACTAGGAGAGAGTATGGTTCTGTCTGGAGGATAGGACTAGGAGAGACTATTGTTATGTCTGGAGGATAGGACTAGGAGAGACTATGGCTCTGTCTGGAGGATAGGATAGGCGAGTCTATGGTTCTGTCTGGAGGATAGGATAGGAGAGACTATGGTTCTGTCTGGAGGATAGGATAGGAGAGACTATGGTTCTGTCTGGAGGATAGGACTAGGAGAGACTATGGTTCTGTCTAGAGGATAGGACTAGGAGAGACTATGGTTCTGTCTGGAGGATAGGATAGGAGAGACTATGGTTCTGTTTGGAGGATAGGATAGGAGAGACTATGGTGCTGTCTGGAGGATAGGACTAGGAGAGACTATGGTTCTGTCTGGAGGATAGGACTAGGAGAGACTATGGTTCTGTCTGTAGGATAGGACTAGGATAGACTATGGTTCTGTCTGGAGGATAGGACTAGGAGAGACTATGGTTCTGTCTGGAGGATAGGACTAGGAGAGACTATTGTTCTGTCTGGAGGATAGGACTAGGAGAGACTATGGCTCTGTCTGGAGGATATGATAGGAGAGACTATGGTTCTGTCTGGAGGATAGGATAGGAGAGACTATGGTTCTGTCTGGAGGATAGGATAGGACTAGGAGAGACTATGGTTCTGTCTGGAGGATCGGACTAGGAGAGACTATGGTTCTGTCTGGAGGATATGATAGGAGAGACTATGGTTCTGTCTGTAGGATAGGATAGGAGAGACTATGGTTCTGTCTGGAGGATAGGATAGGAGAGACTATGGTTCTGTCTGGAGGATAGGATAGGAGAGACTATGGTTCTGTCTGGAGGATAGGATAGGAGAGACTATGGTTCTGTCTGGAGGATAGGATAGGAGAGACTATGGTTCTGTCTAGAGCAGGGGTGTCAAAGTCAAATGGACGGAGGGCCAAATAAAAAAATCAGCTACAAGACGAGGGCCGGACTGTTCGAATGTTCATTGAAAAATTTTTAAATGACGCATATAGTCTAGTGAACCTAATTGAACCTACTGAAAACCTAACAAATATATTACAATATGATCAGATAAATAAAGCAATATTTTCTTATGGCTCTGTCAGTAATCTTTAATTTTCAACAGACACAAAAGACAAATTTCCTTTATATAAATATCCCCATAACATGAACATTAAATGAAAGAAACCGGTATTCAAGGCACCATCAGTAGACTATATTTTCTATTTTAGCAAAAGTGGGCTAAATTTACTTCAAAGAAAAAACAATAATAGCAATTTTCTATCATCCACTCAACTGAAATATTTTTAAAATATAATTGGATTGAAATACAAAAAAATAAAGTGCAAAAATCTATTAATCAAAAACAACACTTTGTTTAAGGAGAAGTAACATGCAGTGAAAACAAATATTAAATTTTAACTTTTAAACTTGAACTGAGTAAAAACTCTAAATATGTGATTGCACAGTAATGTTCACTTGTTTGAGGTTGAGGGTGATACTTGGTGGTGTCCCATCTTTTCCACAAGTTCATCAATGTTCGGGGTAAGGCTCTGAGCTGAAGAAATCCTCAGAATTGAGTGGAGGTGTTCAGCAGTAAGTCGACTTCTGTGTGATGTTTTGTTCAGGTTCATCAAAGAAAACAGTTGTTCACACAGGTATGTGCTGCCAAACATAGACAACGTTTGAGCAGCCTGGATGCGCAGCGGGGGCATTGTGCCGGGGAGGAAACGGGCAAACTCCGCAGCACCCACTGCCGCATATTTTTCCCTCAGTGCATCATTGCATTGGAGGTCAATCAACTCCATTTGGAGGTTTGGTGGTGAGCTTTCCACGTCAACAGCAAATGGGTTACCGAGCAGTTCCAACCTGCTTTTTTGTGCTTCAAAGTCAGCAAATCGGCGTCGAAAGTCAGTGGTAAGCATACCTATTTTATCAGCCAACTGTGTGCTCGGGAACGCACTGGTAGAGAGCTTCTCTTTCATGGTCTGGCAGCTGGGAAAGTGGCTCAAATTTTCTTTCCGCATCTGCGTCTCCCACAGAGTCAGTTTGGTTTTAAATGCCTTCACTGTACTGTACATATCAGAGATGACACGATCCCGACCCTGCAGCTGCAAGTTTATTGCATTCAGATGACTCGTAATGTCACACAGAAAAGCCATTTCACACAGAAACATTTCGTCTCGGAGTTGTGTTGTGTCTTTCCCTTTGCTGTCCAAGAATAGACAAATCTCCTCACGAAGCTCGAAACATCTTTGAAGCACCTTTCCCTGGCTTAGCCATCGCACCTCTGTGTGATAAGGCAAATCACCATGCTCCGTTTCTAACTCCGTCAGAAATGCCTTGAACTGGCGGTGATTCAAACCTTTGGCTCTGATAAAGTTAACTGTGCGCGTGATGATGCTCATTACATGCTCCATTTTCAAGGCTTTACCGCACAACGCTTCCTGGTGTATGATACAATGATAAGCTGTCAGCTCACCTGTCGCGTTTTCCTCTTGCATCTTTTCCCGTATCTTCGCCACCAGTCCGCTCCTGTGTCCACACATCGCAGGTGCTCCGTCGGTTGTCAAACCCACAAGTTTTTCCCAAGGCAGCTCCATCTCATTTACACATCTTGACACCTCTTCATACAAATCATGCCCCGTAGTTGTGCCATGCATAGGACGTAAAGCCAAAAACTCCTCTGTCACGCTTAGGCTGGAGTCCACTCCGCGGATGAAAATTGACAACTGGGCAATGTCAGAAATGTCGGTGCTCTCATCCACAGCCAAGGAATATGCAATAAAATCTTTTCCCTTTTTCACAAGCTGCTCTTTTAGATTGATGGACAACTGGTCTACTCTCTCGGCAATGGTGTTTCTGCTCAGACTCACATTTAAAAAGAGTTGCCTTTTTTCTGGGCAAACTTCGTCACAAACTTTAATCATGCAGTTTTTGATGAAATCCCCCTCCGTAAATGGCCGGGCTGATTTAGCGATCTCTTCTGCCAAAATAAAACTGGCCTTGACAGCAGCCTGGCCTTGTGATTTGGCTTTTTTGAACAGAGCCTGTCGAGATTTGAGGCCTCGTTTTAATTCCTCTGCCTTTTGTAGCCTTTGTTCCATGTCCATATTCTTGTTTTTGTCCGCGTGTTTCGTTTCATAATGTCGTCTCAGATTATACTCTTTCAGTACCGCCACACTTTCTCCACACAGAAGACACACAGGTTTTCCAGCTACCTTCGTGAACATATACTCCGACTCCCACCTTGTTTGAAACCCCCGGTTCTCAGTATCCACCTTCCGTTTTGCCATTTTTGATGGGTATCTGAAAGTTAATTTTACTGTGATGCTGACGACTGCTGTGCCAATAAATATTGAAATGAAGCAGCCTACTGCTCGGTGCGTCACCTTTGCATTGTGGGAAATGTAGTATTGGTGCGTGTAAAAGATCTGCGGGCTGCCGGCTTGCTGCGGGCCGGTTCTAATAATAAATCAAGATCATCCCAGGGGCCGTAAAAAACCTTCTTGCGGGCCGGATGTGGCCCGCGGGCCTTGACTCTGACATATGTGGTCTAGAGGATAGGACTAGGAGAGACTATGGTTCTGTCTGTAGGATATTTTTTATTTATTTTTATTTTACCTTTATTTAACCAGGTAGGCAAGTTGAGAACAAGTTCTCATTTACAATTGCGACCTGGCCAAGATAAAGCAAAGCAGTTCGACAGATACAACGACACAGAGTTACACATGGAGTAAAACAAACATACAGTCAATAATACAGTATAAACAAGTCTATATACAATGTGAGCAAATGAGGTGAGAAGGGAGGTAAAGGCAAAAAAAGGCCATGGTGGCAAGGTAAATACAATATAGCAAGTAAAACACTGGAATGGTAGTTTTGCAATGGAAGAATGTGCAAAGTAGAAATAAAAATAATGGGGTGCAAAGGAGCAAAATAAATAAATAAATTAAATACAGTTGGGAAAGAGGTAGTTGTTTGGGCTAAATTATAGGTGGGCTATGTACAGGTGCAGTAATCTGTGAGCTGCTCTGACAGTTGGTGCTTAAAGCTAGTGAGGGAGATAAGTGTTTCCAGTTTCAGAGATTTTTGTAGTTCGTTCCAGTCATTGGCAGCAGAGAACTGGAAAGAGAGGCGGCCAAAGAAAGAATTGGTTTTGGGGGTGACTAGAGAGATATACCTGCTGGAGCGTGTGCTACAGGTGGGAGATGCTATGGTGACCAGCGAGCTGAGATAAGGGGGGACTTTACCTAGCAGGGTCTTGTAGATGACATGGAGCCAGTGGGTTTGGCGACGAGTATGAAGCGAGGGCCAGCCAACGAGAGCGTACAGGTCGCAATGGTGGGTAGTATATGGGGCTTTGGTGACAAAACGGATTGCACTGTGATAGACTGCATCCAATTTGTTGAGTAGGGTATTGGAGGCTATTTTGTAAATGACATCGCCAAAGTCGAGGATTGGTAGGATGGTCAGTTTTACAAGGGTGTGTTTGGCAGTATGAGTGAAGGATGCTTTGTTGCGAAATAGGAAGCCAATTCTAGATTTAACTTTGGATTGGAGATGTTTGATATGGGTCTGGAAGGAGAGTTTACAGTCTAACCAGACACCTAAGTATTTGTAGTTGTCCACGTATTCTAAGTCAGAGCCGTCCAGAGTAGTGATGTTGGACAGGCGGGCAGGTGCAGGTAGCGATCGGTTGAAGAGCATGCATTTAGTTTTACTTGTATTTAAGAGCAATTGGAGGCCACGGAAGGAGAGTTGTATGACATTGAAGCTTGCCTGGAGGGTTGTTAACACAGTGTCCAAAGAAGGGCCGGAAGTATACAGAATGGTGTCGTCTGCGTAGAGGTGGATCAGAGACTCACCAGCAGCAAGAGCGACCTCATTGATGTATACAGAGAAGAGAGTCGGTCCAAAAATTGAACCCTGTGGCACCCCCATAGAGACTGCCAGAGGTCCGGACAACAGACCCTCCGATTTGACACACTGAACTCTATCAGAGAAGTAGTTGGTGAACCAGGCGAGGCAATCATTTGAGAAACCAAGGCTGTTGAGTCTGCCGATGAGGATGTGGTGATTGACAGAGTCGAAAGCCTTGGCCAGATCAATGAATACGGCTGCACAGTAATGTTTCTTATCGATGGCGATTAAGATATCGTTTAGGACCTTGAGCGTGGCTGAGGTGCACCCATGACCAGCTCTGAAACCAGATTGCATAGCAGAGAAGGTATGGTGAGATTCGAAATGGTCGGTAATCTGTTTGTTGACTTGGCTTTCGAAGACCTTAGAAAGGCATGGTAGGATAGATATAGGTCTGTAGCAGTTTGGGTCAAGAAGAGGGGGATGACCGCAGCTGCTTTCCAATCTTTGGGAATCTCTGTTCAACCTCTCTCAGAAAGAGAGGTTGAACAGGCTAGTAATAGGGGTGGCAACAATTTCGGCAGATAATTTTAGAAAGAAAGGGTCCAGATTGTCTAGCCCGGCTGATTTGTAGGGGTCCAGATTTTGCAGCTCTTTCAGAACATCAGCTGAATGGATTTGGGAGAAGGAGAAATGGGGAAGGCTTGGGCGAGTTGCTGTTGGGGGTGCAGTGCTGTTGACAGGGGTAGGAGTAGCCAGGTGGAAAGCATGGCCAGCCGTAGAAAAATGCTTATTGAAATTCTCAATTATGGTGGATTTATCAGTAGTGACAGTGTTTCCTATCTTCAGTGCAGTGGGCAGCTGGGAGGAGGTGTTCTTATTCTCCATGGACTTTACAGTGTCCCATAACTTTTTTGAGTTAGTGTTGCAAGAAGCAAATTTCTGCTTGAAAAAGCTAGCCTTGGCTTTTCTAACTGCCTGTGTATAATGGTTTCTAGCTTCCCTGAACAGCTGCATATCACGGGGGCTGTTCGATTATAATGCAGAACGCCATAGGATGTTTTTGTGTTGGTTAAGGGCAGTCAGGTCTGGGGAGAACCAAGGGCTTTATCTGTTCCTGGTTCTAAATTTCTTGAATGGGGCATGTTTATTTAAGATGGTTAGGAAGGCATTTTAAAAAAATATCCAGGCATCCTCTACTGACGGGATGAGGTCAATATCCTTCCAGGATACCCCGGCCAGGTTGATTAGAAAGGCCTGCTCGCTGAAGTGTTTCAGGGAGCGTTTTACAGTGATGAGTGAGACCCATTACGGATGCAGGCAATGAGGCAGTGATCGCTGAGATCTTGGTTGAAGACAGCAGAGGTGTATTTAGAGGGGAAGTTGGTTAGGATGATATCTATGAGGGTGCCCGTGTTTAAGGCTTTGGGGAGGTACCTGGTAGGTTCATTGATAATTTGTGTGAGATTGAGGGCATCAAGTTTAGATTGTAGGATGGCTGGGGTGTTAAGCATGTTCCAGTTTAGGTCGCCTAGCAGCACGAGCTCTGAAGATAGATGGGGGGCAATCAGTTCACATATGGTGTCCAGAGCACAGCTGGGGGCAGAGGGTGGTCTATAGCAGGCGGCAACAGTGAGAGACTTGTTTTTAGAGAGGTGGATTTTTAAAAGTAGAAGTTCAAATTGTTTGGGTACAGACCTGGAGTGTAGGACAGAACTCTGCAGGCTATCTTTGCAGTAGATTGCAACACCGCCCCCTTTGGCAGTTCTATCTTGTCTGAAAATGGTGTAGTTTGGAATTAAAATGTCTGAATTTTTGGTGGTTTTCCTAAGCCAGGATTCAGACACAGCTAGAACATCCGGGTTGGCAGAGTGTGCTAAAGCAGTGAATAGAACAAACTTAGGGAGGAGGCTTCTAATGTTAACATGCATGAAACCAAGGCTGTTACGGTTACAGAAGTCGTCAAAAGAGAGCGCCTGGGGAATAGGAGTGGAGCTAGGCACTGCAGGGCCTGGATTCACCTCTACATCGCCAGAGGAACATAGGAGGAGTAGAATAAGGGTGCGGCTAAAAGCAATAAGAATTGGTCGTCTAGAACGTCTGGAACAGAGAGTAAAAGGAGGTTTCTGGGGGCGATAAAATAGCATCAAGGTATAATGTACAGACAAAGGTAAGGTAGGATGTGAATACAGTGGAGGTAAACCTAGGTATTGAGTGATGAAGAGAGAGATATTGTCTCTAGAAACATCATTGAAACCAGGAGATGTCATTGCATGTGTGGGTGGTGGAACTAATAGGTTGGATAAGGTATAGTGAGCAGGACTAGAGGCTCTACAGTGAAATAAGCCAATAAACACTAACCAGAACAGCAATGGACAAGACATATTGACATTAAGGAGAGGCATGCTTAGTCGAGTGATCAAAAGGGTCCAGTGAGTGGAGAGGTTGGTTGAGGGTCACGGCGATTTAGACAGCTAGCCAGGCCATCGGTAGCAAGCTAGCATAGGATGGAGTCTGTTGTTAGCCACCTCTTGCGTTCGGTCAGTAGATTAGTGGGGTTCCGTGTGGTAGAGGGGATTAATCCAAATCACTATGATGGATGCAGAACCAGGCCAGTACAGTGCAGCTCAGCTTGAATCAGCTGGGCTCAGTAATGTGGATATGGTACTGTGGTGCTCACCATAGGCAGGAGGTGCAACAGGGCGTCCCCGGTGAGGGAGCCCACGGCCAGGCTGACACAGAACTGGATGACGAGCTGGAAGACACTGCTGCAGGAGGTACACAGCAGCACCATAACGCCAACCAGGGCGGCCAGACAGATCAGCAGATTGGCTATGGAGGCATACACAAACTCTGTGGGGAGAGAGAATTAACATTAAGAGGTTACAAATATAATAACAGTGCCAGACTCAAGCCAATCAGTCAGTCAGTCAGTCAAGCCACAAAAGGTCTGTTAGATAATACAGTAAACATTGTATGATTATGCTTGAAATAGGCTCTCGTCCTACCGAATGCATTAGGCTCTAGTCCTACCGAATGCAATATGCTCTAGTCCTACCGAATGCAATAGGCTCTAGTCCTACCGAATGCAATGGGCTCTAGTCCTACCGAATGCAATAGGCTCTAGTCCTACCGAATGCAATAGGCTCTAGTCCTACCGAATGCAATAGGCTCTAGTCCTTCCGAATGCAATAGGCTCTAGTCCTTCCGAATGCAATAGGCTCTAGTCCTTCCGAATGCAATAGGCTCTCGTCCTTCCGAATGCAATAGGCTCTAGTCCTACCGAATGCAATAGGCTCTAGTCCTACCGAATGCAATAGGCTCTCGTCCTACCGAATGCATTAGGCTCTAGTCCTACCGAATGCAATAGGCTCTAGTCCTACCGAATGCAATAGGCTCTAGTCCTACCGAATGCAATAGGCTCTAGTCCTACCGAATGCAATAGGCTCTAGTCCTACCGAATGCAATAGGCTCTCGTCCTACCGAATGCATTAGGCTCTAGTCCTACCGAATGCAATAGGCTCTAGTCCTACCGAATGCAATAGGCTCTAGTCCTACCGAATGCAATAGGCTCTAGTCCTTCCGAATGCAATAGGCTCTAGTCCTTCCGAATGCAATAGGCTCTAGTCCTACCGAATGCAATAGGCTCTAGTCCTTTCGAATGCAATAGGCTCTAGTCCTTCCGAATGCAATAGGCTCTAGTCTTTTTGGAGCATTCATATTTACAAACAGAGGAAATGTATTTCTGCATAGTCTCTCTATAATTCCTTTATCATTAAATCATTAAATCAGTAGATTAGTGGGGTTCCGTGTGGTAGAGGGGATTAATCCAAATCACACAACAACAACAAAAATAAGAACAATAGATATAGTTATAGAGGCCCGAGAAGAAAACATAATAATAATAAAAATAAATAAATTGTCCGATTGTCTATTCAGATAGCAACCGGTAAGACAGCTAACGGTTAGCGGGCCGCAGATGGGCGTTCAGGTAACGTCGCGACGGAGGAGCCAGCCGGATCTCCTTCAGGTAGATAACGTCGGCAGTCCAGTTGTGAAGGCCCGGTGGGGCTCCGCGTAGGCAGTAAAACGGGTCCGGATAGGTGACTGCAGCCCAGGAGTGAATGATGGAACTCAGGAGTGATTGACGGAGCTGGCTAGCACCGGAATAATTGATGTTTGCTCCGGAATCGACGAAAGCCGATTGTCACACGGATTGCAGCTAGCTAGCTGTGAGATCCGGGTATGAATGTCCAGAGAGCAGTTGAAATCCAGGGACATGGAAAGAAAAATTGGTCCGGTATGTTCCGTTCCGAGCCGCGCTGCGCCGTACAAAACTGGCGATAGATTTTCGATAGATTTTCGAGCTAAAGGATAGCTGATGACCACAAACCGTGGTTAGCTGAATACTAACGATTTGCCAGTAAAGAAGCTAACTAGCTTCTGATTTGCTTCTGGATTAGCTTCTGGGCTAGCTCCTGGCTAGCTTCTGGCTAGTTTCTGGCTAGCTTCTTGGAGTTTCTGGCTAGCTTCTTGGAGGATTACAGGAGAGACTATGGTTCTGTCTAGAAGATAGGACTAGGAGAGACTATGGCTCTGTCTGGAGGATATGATAGGAGAGACTATGGTTCTGTCTGGAGGATAGGATAGGACTAGGAGAGACTATGGTTCTGTCTGGAGGATAGGACTAGGAGAGACTATGGTTCTGTCTGGAGGAAAGGACTAGGAGAGACTATGGTTCTGTCTGGAGGATAGGACTAGGAGAGACTATGGTTCTGTCTGTAGGATAGGACTAGGAGAGACTATGGTTATGTCTGGAGGATAGGACTAGGAGAGACTATGGTTCTGTCTGGAGGATAGGACTAGGAGAGACTATGGTTCTGTCTGGAGGATAGGACTAGGAGAGACTATGGTTCTGTCTGGAGGATAGGATAGGACTAGGAGAGACTATGGTTCTGTCTGGAGGATAGGACTAGGAGAGACTATGGTTCTGTCTGGAGGAAAGGACTAGGAGAGACTATGGTTCTGTCTGGAGGATAGGACTAGGAGAGACTATGGTTCTGTCTGTAGGATAGGACTAGGAGAGACTATGGTTATGTCTGGAGGATAGGACTAGGAGAGACTATGGTTCTGTCTGGAGGATAGGACTAGGAGAGACTATGGTTCTGTCTGGAGGATAGGACTAGGAGAGACTATGGTTCTGTCTGTAGGATAGGACTAGGAGAGACTATGGTTCTGTCTGTAGGATAGGATAGGAGAGACTATGGTTCTGTCTGGAGGATAGGATAGGAGAGACTATGGTTCTGTCTGGAGGATAGGATAGGAGAGCCTATGGTTCTGTCTGGAGGATAGGATAGGAGAGCCTATGGTTCTGTCTGGAGGATAGGATAGGAGAGACTATGGTTCTGTCTAGAGGATAGGACTATGAGAGACTATGGTTCTGTCTGTAGGATATGATAGGATAGACTATGGTTCTGTCTAGAGGATAGGACTAGGAGAGACTATGGCTCTGTCTGGAGGATATGATAGGAGAGACTATGGTTCTGTCTGGAGGATAGGATAGGAGAGACTATGGTTCTGTCTGGAGGATAGGATAGGACTAGGAGAGACTATGGTTCTGTCTGGAGGAAAGGACTAGGAGAGACTATGGTTCTGTCTGGAGGATAGGACTAGGAGAGACTATGGTTCTGTCTGTAGGATAGGACTAGGAGAGACTATGGTTATGTCTGGAGGATAGGACTAGGAGAGACTATGGTTCTGTCTGGAGGATAGGACTAGGAGAGACTATGGTTCTGTCTGGAGGATAGGACTAGGAGAGACTATGGTTCTGTCTGTAGGATAGGACTAGGAGAGACTATGGTTCTGTCTGTAGGATAGGATAGGAGAGACTATGGTTCTGTCTGGAGGATAGGATAGGAGAGACTATGGTTCTGTCTGGAGGATAGGATAGGAGAGCCTATGGTTCTGTCTGGAGGATAGGATAGGAGAGCCTATGGTTCTGTCTGGAGGATAGGATAGGAGAGACTATGGTTCTGTCTAGAGGATAGGACTATGAGAGACTATGGTTCTGTCTGTAGGATATGATAGGATAGACTATGGTTCTGTCTAGAGGATAGGACTAGGAGAGACTATGGCTCTGTCTGGAGGATATGATAGGAGAGACTATGGTTCTGTCTGGAGGATAGGATAGGAGAGACTATGGTTCTGTCTGGAGGATAGGATAGGACTAGGAGAGACTATGGTTCTGTCTGGAGGATTGGACTAGGAGAGACTATGGTTCTGTCTGGAGGATAGGACTAGGAGAGACTATGGTTCTGTCTGGAGGATAGGATAGGAGAGACTATGGTTCTGTCTGGAGGATAGGACTAGGAGAGACTATGGTTCTGTCTGTAGGATAGGACTAGGAGAGACTATGGTTCTGTCTGTAGGATAGGATAGGAGAGACTATGGTTCTGTCTGGAGGATAGGACTAGGAGAGACTATGGTTCTGTCTGTAGGATAGGATAGGAGAGACTATGGTTCTGTCTGGAGGATAGGACTAGGAGAGACTATGGTTCTGTCTGGAGGATAGGATAGGACTAGGAGAGACTATGGTTCTGTCTGGAGGATAGGACTACGAGAGACAGTACGAAGTGTTAGTCTCTGCAGTGCTGCATGGTTTTCAGAGGCCCCTCCATAGAGGAAATTATTTTATGATTTAAAGCTCCGTTTCCCCACTTGAGGCATGAAATGTAAGTTCATGTTACGGTTGGGGCTGATTTATTTTATTGCTCTTGAGCTTTTCATGTATTTTCGTCTCTCTGCATTCAGATGGAATTGTAGGGGTCTGTCAGATGGTGCGAGTGAGTGAGTGAGTGACACAGGAAATCATATAAAATTCTAATATCCAACAGCCTTATGAAGGAAATATTGCATTTGTCATTCAATATCTAAAAGTGTAAAAGACACTATTATGTCACCCTCATGTTGATTTACCATGATAATGGCTGCCATACTGGCGCTTCTTCTATGTAGTGCTCACCCCCTACAACAATCACCTGTATCATAAACAGCTGAAAGGTTTGATACCTTTTTACATGGTACAATTGTGTTCTGTTTTTAATCCACTGGTAGCTTCCTCTACTTACTGATTAATCATGACAATGATGACAAATGTGACGTTGACTGAATAATAAACAATAATATTTCCGGACAACAACACAAGTTCTTGACAAGGTAATGTGGGAACACACTGTCTCAATTTGTCCGATGTAATTACGGAAAATGACTGCATCTGTTTTCAAGAGGAGCTTGTAAGATCCATGGCACCCCAGGTGGTCACATAATTAAAAGCATATTTCTTCATACTTACAGACCCTCAGCGAACAGCTGTTTCGAGAACTTGCAGGGATTTCAAAATAGGCCATGCCTTTAAGAGTGTGTGTGTGTGTGTGCGTGCGCGTGTGTGCGTGCGCGTGTGTGCTCTGCTGACTAAAGGTGGGTCTTTTGGAAATGGACTTTTCTCTCATTATACACAGTGGCTTCAGAAAGTATTCATACCCCCTGACCTATTCCACATTTTGTTGTGTTACAGCCTAAATTCAAGATGTATTAAATATATATTTTTCTCTCACACATATACACACAATACCCCATAATGACAAAGGGAAAACATGTTTTAAGAAATGTTTGCAAATTTATTGAAAATTAAATACAGAAATATCAAATTTGCATAATAATTCACACCCCTGAGTCAATACATTGTAGAAGAAGCACCTTTGGCAGTGATTACAGCTGTGAGTCTTTCTGAGTAACTTTGTAAGAGCTTTCCACACCTGGATTGTGCAACATTTGCCCATTATTATTTAACAATTATTTCAAATTGGTTGTTGATCGTTGCTAGACAACCATTTTCAGGTCTTACCACAGATTTTCAAGTAGATTTAAGTCAAAACTGTAACTCAGACACTCAGGAACATTCACTGTCTTCTTGGTAAGCAACTCCAGTGTAGATTTGGCCTTGTGTTTTATGTTATTGTCCTGCTGAAATGTGAATTTATCTCCCAGTGACTGGTAGAAAGCAAACAGAACCAGGTTTTTGCCTGTGCTTAGCTCCATTCGGTTTATTTTTTATAATGAAGAACTCCCCAGTCATTAACCATTACAAGCATACCCATAACATGATGCAGCCACCATTATGCTTGAAAATAAGGAGAGTGGTAAGCAATAATGTGTTGTATTGGATTTGCCCCAAACATAACACTTTGTATTCATGACATAAAGTGTATTGCTTTGCCACATTCTTTGCAGTATTACTTTATATGCCTTGTTGGAAACAGAATGCATGTTTTAGAATATTTGTATTCTTTAATTTGTATTCCTTTTTATTATATAATTGTATTAATTATTTTCACTCTGTCGATTAGGTTAGTATTGTGGAGTAACTACAATGTCATCGATACATCCTCAGTTTTCTCCTATCACAGCCATAAACTCTGTAACTGTTTTAAAGTCACCTTTGGCCTCATATTGTATTGACATGATGAATGCACCGAGCTGACTGTTTAAACTACTAGCACACAGCTCGGACACCCATCCATACCCCACAAGACATGCCACCAGAGGTCTATTCTCAAGCCCCAAGTCCAGAACATACTATGGTAGGTGCACAGTATTACATAGAGCTATGACTACATGAAACTCCGTTCCACAAGTAACTGATGCAAGCAGTAAAATGTGATTTCAAAAATGAATACAAATACACCTCATGGAACAGTGTGATGAGACACACAAACAGACATGGATTTTGTGTTGTAGATATGTGGTAGTGGAGTAGTGGCCTGAGGGCACATACTTAATGTGTTTTAAAATATGTTGTGAATCTATTGTAATGTTTTTTAAATTGTATAATTGCCTTCATTTTGCTGGACCCCAGGAAGAGTAGCTGCTGCCTTGGCAGGAACTAATGGGAATCCATAATAAATCCCAGGAAGAGTAGCTGCTGCCTTGGCAGGAACTAACGGGGATCCATAATAAACCCCAGGAAGAGTAGCTGCTGCCTTGGCAGGAACTAATGGGAATCCATAATAAACGCCAGGAAGAGTAGCTGCTGCCTTGGCAGGAACTAATGGGAATCCATAGTAAACCACAGGAAGAGTAGCTGCTGCCTTGGCAGGAACTAATGAGAATCCATAATAAACGCCAGGAAGAGTAGCTGCTGCCTTGGCAGGAACTAATGGTAATCCATAATAAACCACAGGAAGAGTTGCTGCTGCCTTGGCAGGAACTAATGAGAATCCATAATAAACGCCAGGAAGAGTAGCTGCTGCCTTGGCAGGAACTAATGGGAATTCATAATAAACGCCAGGAAGAGTTGCTGCTGCCTTGGCAGGAACTAATGAGAATCCATAATAAACGCCAGGAAGAGTTGCTGCTGCCTTGGCAGGAACTAATGAGAATCCATAATAAACGCCAGGAAGAGTTGCTGCTGCCTTGGCAGGAACTAATGAGAATCCATAATAAACGCCAGGAAGAGTAGCTGTTGCCTTGGCAGGAACTAATGGGAATCCATAATAATCCCCAGGAAGAGTAGCTGCTGCCTTGGCAGGAACTAATGGGGATCCTTTATAAATACAAATGCAAATGGTGAAATCCCTGAGCGGGTTCGCTCCTCTACGGCATCTGAGTTAGGAAGGACACCTGTATCTTTGTAGTGACTGGTTGCATTGATACACCATCAAATCAATAGAATACAGTATATACTTATGATATGAGTAAAGCAGTATGTAAACATTATTAAAGTGACTAGTATTCTATTATTAAAGTGACCAGTGATTCAATGTCTACGTACATCTCTGTACACCACATATCAGCTGTAATGGCTGTAATGGAGTAAATGCAAAGGTATCAGGGCTGGGGTTAGGGTTAGGGATGGGGCTGGGGTTAGGGTTAGGGATGGGGCTGGGGTTAGGGTTAGGGTTATGGATGGGGCTGGGGTTAGGGTTAGGGTTAGGGATGGGGCTGGGGTTAGTGTTAGGGATGGGGCTGGGGTTAGGGCTAGGGTTAGGGATAGGGTTAGGGATGGGGCTGGGGTTAGGGTTAGGCCTAGGGTTAGGGATGGGGCTGGGGTTAGGGTTAGGGCTAGGGTTAGGGATGGGGTTAGGGTTAGGCATGGGGCTGGGGTTAGGGTTATTTCTTGGGATGGGGCTAGGTTTAGGGTTAGGGATGGGGCTGGGGTTAGGGTTAGGTTTAGGGATGGGGCTGGGGTTAGGGTTAGGGATATGGCTGGGGTTAGGGATGGGGCTGGGGATGGGGTTAGGGATGGGCCTGGGGTTAGGGATGGGCCTGGGGTTAGGGATGGGCCTGGGGTTAGGGATGGGGCTGGGGTTAGGGTTAGGGATGGGACTGGGGATGGGGCTGGGGTTAGGCCTAGGGTTAGGGATGGGGCTGGACTTAGGGTTAGGGATGGGGCTGGGTTTCGGGTTAGGGTTAGGGATGGGGCTGGGGTTAGGGTTAGGGATGGGGCTGGGGTTAGGGTTAGGGATGGGGTTAGGGTTAGGGATGGGGTTAGGGTTAGGCCTAGGGATGGGGCTTTGGTTAGGGTTAGGCCTAGGGTTAGGGATGGGGCTGGGGTTAGGGTTAGGCCTAGGGTTAGGGATGGGGCTGGGGTTAGGGATGGGGCTGGGGTTAGGCCTAGGGTTAGGGATGGGGCTGGGGTTAGGGATGGGACTGGGGTTAGGCCTAGGGTTAGGGATGGGGCTGGGGTTAGGGTTAGGCCTAGGGTTAGGGATGGGGCTGGGGTTAGGGTTAGGCCTAGGGTTAGTTATGGGGCTGGGGTTAGGGTTAGGCCTAGGGATGGGGCTGGGGTTAGGGTTAGGCCTAGGGTTAGGGATGGGGTTAGGGTTAGGGATGGGGCTGGGGTTAGGGATGGGACTGGGGTTAGGCCTAGGGTTAGGGATGGGGCTGGGGTTAGGGTTAGGCCTAGGGTTAGGGATGGGGCTGGGGTTAGGGTTAGGCCTAGGGTTAAGGATGGGGCTGGGGTTAGGGTTAGGCCTAGGGTTAGGGATCATATCAAATCAAAGTTTATTTGTCACGTGCGCCAAATACAACAACCTTACAGTGAAATGCTTACTTACAGACTCTAACCAATGGTGCGAAAAAAAAGGTGTGTGTGTGTGTGTGTGTGTGTGTTGGTAAGTAAAGAAATAAAACAACAGTAAAAAGACATTTGAAAAAAGAGTAGCAAGGCTATATACAGACACCTGTTAGTC
The DNA here is from genome assembly GCF_045791955.1 of Oncorhynchus clarkii lewisi. Lineage (NCBI taxonomy): Eukaryota > Metazoa > Chordata > Actinopteri > Salmoniformes > Salmonidae > Oncorhynchus > Oncorhynchus clarkii. The sequence continues at coordinate 60,676,914 of NC_092164.1, forward strand.
AGTCTTATTGAGGTAGTATGTACATGTAGGTATCATTAAAGTGACTATGCATATAAGATGAACAGAGAGTAGCAGATGCGTAAAAAGAGGGGTTGGCGGGTGGTGGGACACAATGCAAATAGTACAGGTAACCATTTGATTACCTGTTCAGGAGTCTTAAGGCTTTGGGGAAAAAACTGTTGAGAAGCCTTTTTGTCCTAGACTTGGCACTCCGGTACCGCTTGCCATGCGGTAGTAGAGAGAACAGTCTATGACTGGGGTGACTGGGGTCTTTGACAATTTTTAGGGCCTTCCTCTGACACCGCCTGGTGTAGAGGTCCTGGATGGCAGGCAGCTTTGCCCCTGTGATGTACTGGGCCGTACGCACTACCCTCTGTAGTGCCTTGCGGTTGGAGGCCGAGCAATTGCCATACCAGGCAGTGATGCAACCGGTCAGGATGCTCTCGATGTTGCAGCTGTAGAACCATTTGAGGATCTCAGGACCCATGCCAAATCTTTTTAGTTTCCTGAGGGGGAATAGGCTTTGTCGTGCCCTCTTCACTACCGTCTTGGTGTGTTTGGACCAATCTAGTTTGTTGTTGATGTGGACACCAAGGAATTTGAAGCTCTCAACCTGCTCCACTACAGCCCCCTCGATGAGAATGGGGACGTGCTCGGTGCTCCTTTTCCTGTAGTCCACAATCATCTCCTTAGTCTTGGTTACGTTGAGGGAGAGGTTGTTATTCTGCCACCACCCGGCCAGGTCTCTGACCTCCTCCCTACAGTGCCTTGCGAAAGTATTCGGCCCCCTTGAAGATGTATCCAAATCCGGCTTTAAACTTCTTCACAACAGTATCTCGGACCTGCCTGGTGTGTTCCTTGTTCTTCATGATGCTCTCTGCGCTTTTAACGGACCTCTGAGACTATCACAGTGCAGGTGCATTCATACGGAGACTTGATTACACACAGGTGGATTGTATTTATCATCATTAGTCATTTAGGTCAACATTGGATCATTCAGAGATCCTCACTGAACTTCTGGAGAGAGTTTGCTGCACTGAAAGTAAAGGGGCTGAATAATTTTGCACGCCCAATTTTTCAGTTTTTGATTTGTTAAAAAAGTTTTAAATATCCAATAAATGTCGTTCCACTTCATGATTGTGTCCCACTTGTTTTTGATTCTTCACAAAAAAATACAGTTTTATATCTTTATGTTTGAAGCCTGAAATGTGGCAAAAGGTCGCAAAGTTCAAGGGGGCCGAATACTTTCGCAAGGCACTGTATATGCTGTCTCGTCGTTTAATATTTTTAAACCATCCATAGGGGACTATCCAAATAAAATGTTATCCAGCTCTCTTAAATTCAGTATGTGAGATTGATATTGACAATATTTGCACCAACAAGATGGATTTAGTTCTGTGAAGAAGCAGGAAGAGAACAACCCCTTTGGTCTGTAAAGCCTTCCACAGTGGTGATGTCAGAACACTGTTAACATCTTTTCGTCAGGACGGAAATTAACATCTAAATCAAATCAAATCTAATCAAATGTATTTATATAGCCCTTCGTACATCAGTTGATATCTCAAAGTGCTGTACAGAAACCCAGCCTAAAACCCCAAACAGCAAGCAATGCAGGTGTAGAAGCACGGTGGCTAGGAAAAACTCCCTAGAAAGGCCAAAACCTAGGAAGAAACCTAGAGAGGAACCAGCCTATGTGGGGTGGCCAGTCCTCTTCTGGCTGTGCCGGGTGGAGATTATAACAGAACATGGCCAAGATGTTCAAATGTTCATAAATGACCAGCATGGTCAAATAATAATAATCACAGGCAGAACAGTTGAAACTGGAGCAGCAGCACGGCCAGGTGGACTGGGGACAGCAAGGAGTCATCATGTCAGGTAGTCCTGAGGCATGGTCCTAGGGCTCAGGTCCTCAGAGAGAGAGAAAGAAAGAGAGAATTAGAGAGAGCATACTTAAATTCACACAGGACACCGGATAGGACAGGAGAAGTACTCCAGATATAACAAACTGACCCTAGCCCCCCGACATATAAACTACTGCAGCATAAATACTGGAGGCTGAGACAGGAGGGGTCAGGAGACACTGTGGACCCATCCGATGACACCCCCGGACAGGGCCAAACAGGAAGGATATAACCCCACCCACTTTGCCAAAGCACAGCCCCCACACCACTAGAGGGATATCTTCAACCACCAACTTACCATCCTGAGACAAGGCCGAGTATAGCCCACAAAGATCTCCGCCACGGCACAACATCTCTCTTTCATGCTGTGCATATTCGATATTTCCATAAATGAAACACTGGGTAGCCTACATTGTAGAAGATCAATCTCATTGTTTAATTCCAAGAGTATATTAACACTTTTTGTAAAACAATTATTCATGCAGAATACATTGAATATTGTTTTTGTGCTTTGGCCTGTGAGTCACAACAGAATAATTTTTTTATAAATAATTGTGAGCATGTGGTGGAAGTTGGACAAATGGTTTGTTCATCCCTCAGCTGGTCAATTGTGGGCTACAACACAAGTGAAGAGACATACAGAGAGAGAAAAACTACAGAAAGAGAGAGAGAGAGGGAGAGAGGGGGAGAGAGAGGGAGAGAGAGAGAGAGAGAGAGGGAGAGAGAGACCGAGAGAGAGGGAGAGAGAGAGAGAGAGCGAGAGAGAGAGAGAGCGAGAGAGAGGGAGAGAGAGAGAAAGATAGGAGCAAGAGAGAGAAAGATAAGAGAGAGAGAGAAAGAGAGAGGGAGAGAGGGGAGAGAGAGAGAGAGAGAGAGAGAGAGAAGAAGCGCTCGAGGTCTTCTGATTCTCCAACACTAATCCTGTGCCAATTAGTTTGAGCCCAGGAGGGCCGGGTGTAATGGCGCAATACGGAATTATCACGTTCCTCTTTTACACTCTATTCCGCCATCAAATTAAATATGAGGAGACCCGTGAACAATGTCTTATTAAAATCAACAATTGATCTCCTCTTTGTTCGCGCCGCTTGTTCAATTAAACAAATGTGTACATCAAAAACGTGCTTGGCTTCGCAGCTTCGCGAAAGTCACCGGGTTCAAGAAGAATTATATCCTCGCGCTGCGCTCCGTTTCTCTGAGCTCTTTATTCTCTTCTTTGTAGCTTTGAAGATTCCAGCTGAATCACCGGGAGCCCTTTGTGAAGGCCACGACAAATTACAATAATGAGTGCCGTGTCGTGTCACAATGCAATGTTTATAATAGATAAAGCCACAGTACTGTGTGTTGTGACTGATATGATTTCTTGCTCACTGCTTTGACAGAGAAGACTAGGCTTAGGGGGGTTGGAGGTGTGGAATGGGGGAATAATGTTATTTTCAATAGGTGGAGTGGGAAATAATGATTTTTTCAAGAGTCTTGGATATCCTAAATTGTTAATTGTCTTCCTTTGTAATGGGAAGAAAACAGGTCCTCCTCTACTCATATTGAGGACTAGCCTTGAGCCAATACTCTAAAGTGAAACAAAAAACAGGTGAAACCTACGGTATTTAATGTGTGTGTTCATTTCTTTCAGAATGATCTCGGGGATACTCTATGTAGAGAATTAACCGTCTGGCAAAATCTGGCACATTTACAGAAATGTGGATCCATGTCTATTGTCATGTGGATCAGAAATGTGGATCCATGTCTATTGTCATGTGGATCAGAAATGTGGATTGTCGTGGTAATTTCCTGTATTACTAAATGAGGAGAGTTTACAAACCACACACAAGTCAGAGCTACATTTTGAAGTCCATCTTTAATTATATGAGCTTCACCATAGCCCTTTGACTCTCAGATCAATTCAGTGTCTATAAATGAATTCTCTGAGAGTGTTTACAAAATAACACTTAGTCTCTTTTATAGCCAAGATATACCCCTCTCAACTCACATGACGAACCACAGATCTTAGGAACTTCACAAAGGGCCTTTTTCTTGAGAGAGGAGTATCCCATAGCCAGATAGCATTAGCTATAAATTATCATTCAGTTTGGTCTCTTAGACTAGGTTCTACTTCTCGTTCTTGGTACTTCATAGAACCAAAACATTAGGTTTAGGTAGAATAGTTATAGACACATTCAAATATGAAGACATCGTTCAAACCTGACTTCTCCCTTTCTGATATTCTGCATATTACCAGACATGTAAAAGACAAGCCTGACCTCTCCCTTCTTTGGGCCCCAAGTGACTTTTCCCTGGAGAAGAAAGGAAAATGCAACTGCCAACAGTATAGTCCAAAAGAAGACATTCTAATGAGACGTATAAAGTAAATAAAACATCTTATTTATCTATGTTACCTAACTAATTCTGATTCCGCTATGACAGGATCCATGTCTATTATCATGTGAATCCATGTCTATTGTCATGTGAATCAGAAATGTGGATCCATGTCTATTGTCATGTGGATCAGAAATGTGGATCCATGTCTATTGTCATGTGGATCAGAAATGTGGATCCATGTCTATTGTCATGTGGATCAGAAATGTGGATCCATGTCTATTGTCATGTGGATCAGAAATGTGGATCCATGTCTATTGTCATGTGGATCAGAAATGTGGATCCATGTCTATTGTCATGTGGATCAGAAATCTGGATCCATGTCTATTGTCATGTGGATCAGGAATGTGGATCCATGTCTATTGTCATGTGAATCAGAAATGTGGATCCATGTCTATTGTCATGTGGATCAGAAATGTGGATCCATGTCTATTGTCATGTGGATCAGAAATGTGGATCCATGTCTATTGTAATGTGAATCAGAAATGTGGATCCATGTCTATTGTCATGTGGATCAGAAATGTGGATCCATGTCTATTGTCATGTGGATCAGAAATGTGGATCCATGTCTATTGTCATGTGGATCAGAAATGTGGATCCATGTCTATTGTCATGTGGATCAGAAATGTGGATCCATGTCTATTGTCATGTGAATCAGAAATGTGGATCCATGTCTATTGTCATGTGGATCAGAAATGTGGATCCATGTCTATTAACCTAGGCAACACTTTATTTGGATAGTCCATCTGTAGACGCTCTACAGACGGTAACTTTTCAACAAACTATCTACTAACACTAACCCTAACCTTAACCCTTACCCTAACCCTAACCCTTATTCTAACCCTAAATGTAACCTTAGCAAGCAGTTGCTTATCAACATATTGATAGTATGACCATCTGTAGAGCATCTACAGATGGACGATCCTGAACCATCCAAATAAAGTGTGACCTAATAACCTGAAAGTACAACTCCAAAGCCTTGTTTGTGCTATAAAGGCAACCCTGTTGATCCTTTGAGCCTGGAGCTGAAAATGGAAACGTGCTCTGTCACATAGAGGGTAGCCATGTTTTGGAGGCACTAGGATAATGTTTTGGAGGCACTAGGATAACGTTTTGGAGGTAATATGAGAACGTTTTGGAGGCACTAGGATAATGTTTTGGAGGCACTAGGATAACGTTTTGGAGGCACTAGGATCATGTTTTGGAGGCACTAGGATAACGTTTTGGAGGCACTAGGATCATGTTTTGGAGGCACTAGGATAACGTTTTGTAGGCACTAGGATAATGTTTTGGAGGCACAAGTAAAACGTTTTGTAGGCACTAGGATAATGTTTTGGAGGCACTAGTATAATGTTTTGGAGGCACTAGTATATAGTTTTGGAGGTACTAGGATAATGTTTTGGAGGCACAAGTAAAACGTTTTGTAGAAACTAGTATATAGTTTTGGAGGCACTAGGATAACGTTTTGGAGGCACTGGTATAATGTTTTGGAGGCACTAGGATAACGTTTTGGAGGCACTAGGATAACGTTTTGGAGGCACTAGGATAACGTTTTGGAGGCACTAGGATAACGTTTTGGAGGCACTATGAGAATGTTTTGGAGGCACTAGTATAACGTTTTGGAGGCACTAGGATAACGTTTTGGAGGCACTAGGATAACGTTTTGGAGGCACTATGAGAATGTTCTGGAGGCACTAGTATAACGTTTTGGAGGCACTAGGATAACGTTTTGGAGGCACTATGAGAATGTTTTGGAGGCACTATGATAACGTTTCGAAGGCACTATGATAACGTTTCGGTGGCACAAGTATTACGTTTTGGAGGCACTAGTATAACGTTCTGGAGGCACTATGATAATGTTTTGGAGGCACTATGATAATGTTTTGGAGGTACTAGTATATCGTTTTGGAGGTACTAGGATAACGTTTTGGAGGTACTAGTATAACGTTTTGGAGGCACTATGAGAATGTTTTGGAGGCACTAGTATAACGTTTTGGAGGCACTATGATAACGTTTCGGAGGCACTATGATAACGTTTCGGTGGCACAAGTATTACGTTTTGGAGGCACTAGTATAACGTTCTGGAGAACACTATGATAATGTTTTGGAGGCACTAGTATAATGTTTTGGAGGTACTAGGATAATGTTTTGGAGGTACTAGTATAAAGTTTTGGAGACACTATGATAATGTTTTGGAGGTACTAGTATATCGTTTTGGAGGTACTAGAATAACGTTTTGGAGGTACTAGTATAACGTTTTGGAGACACTATGATAATGTTTTGGAGGTACTAGTATAACGTTTCGGTGGCACAAGTATTACGTTTTGGAGGCACTAGTATAACGTTCTGGAGGCACTATGATAATGTTTTGGAGGCACTAGTATAATGTTTTGGAGGTACTAGGATAATGTTTTGGAGGTACTAGTATAACGTTTTGGAGACACTATGATAATGTTTTGGAGGTACTAGTATATCGTTTTGGAGGTACTAGGATAACGTTTTGGAGGTACTAGTATAACGTTTTGGAGGCACTATGATAATGTTTTGGAGGTACTAGTATAACGTTTTGGAGGCACTATGATAACGTTTCGGTGGCACTATGAGAATGTTTTGGAGGCACTAGTATAACGTTCTGGAGGCACTATGATAACGTTTCGGTGGCACAAGTATTACGTTTTGGAGGCACTAGTATAACGTTCTGGAGGCACTATGATAATGTTTTGGAGGCACTAGTATAATGTTTTGGAGGTACTAGGATAATGTTTTGGAGGTACTAGTATAACGTTTTGGAGACACTATGATAATGTTTTGGAGGCACAAGTAAAACGTTTTGTAGGCACTAGGATAATGTTTTGGAGGCACTAGTATAATGTTTTGGAGGCACTAGTATATAGTTTTGGAGGTACTAGGATAATGTTTTGGAGGCACAAGTAAAACGTTTTGTAGAAACTAGTATATAGTTTTGGAGGCACTAGGATAACGTTTTGGAGGCACTGGTATAATGTTTTGGAGGCACTAGGATAACGTTTTGGAGGCACTAGGATAACGTTTTGGAGGCACTAGGATAACGTTTTGGAGGCACTAGGATAACGTTTTGGAGGCACTATGAGAATGTTTTGGAGGCACTAGTATAACGTTTTGGAGGCACTAGGATAACGTTTTGGAGGCACTAGGATAACGTTTTGGAGGCACTATGAGAATGTTCTGGAGGCACTAGTATAACGTTTTGGAGGCACTAGGATAACGTTTTGGAGGCACTATGAGAATGTTTTGGAGGCACTATGATAACGTTTCGAAGGCACTATGATAACGTTTCGGTGGCACAAGTATTACGTTTTGGAGGCACTAGTATAACGTTCTGGAGGCACTATGATAATGTTTTGGAGGCACTATGATAATGTTTTGGAGGTACTAGTATATCGTTTTGGAGGTACTAGGATAACGTTTTGGAGGTACTAGTATAACGTTTTGGAGGCACTATGAGAATGTTTTGGAGGCACTAGTATAACGTTTTGGAGGCACTATGATAACGTTTCGGAGGCACTATGATAACGTTTCGGTGGCACAAGTATTACGTTTTGGAGGCACTAGTATAACGTTCTGGAGAACACTATGATAATGTTTTGGAGGCACTAGTATAATGTTTTGGAGGTACTAGGATAATGTTTTGGAGGTACTAGTATAAAGTTTTGGAGACACTATGATAATGTTTTGGAGGTACTAGTATATCGTTTTGGAGGTACTAGAATAACGTTTTGGAGGTACTAGTATAACGTTTTGGAGACACTATGATAATGTTTTGGAGGTACTAGTATAACGTTTCGGTGGCACAAGTATTACGTTTTGGAGGCACTAGTATAACGTTCTGGAGGCACTATGATAATGTTTTGGAGGCACTAGTATAATGTTTTGGAGGTACTAGGATAATGTTTTGGAGGTACTAGTATAACGTTTTGGAGACACTATGATAATGTTTTGGAGGTACTAGTATATCGTTTTGGAGGTACTAGGATAACGTTTTGGAGGTACTAGTATAACGTTTTGGAGGCACTATGATAATGTTTTGGAGGTACTAGTATAACGTTTTGGAGGCACTATGATAACGTTTCGGTGGCACTATGAGAATGTTTTGGAGGCACTAGTATAACGTTCTGGAGGCACTATGATAACGTTTCGGTGGCACAAGTATTACGTTTTGGAGGCACTAGTATAACGTTCTGGAGGCACTATGATAATGTTTTGGAGGCACTAGTATAATGTTTTGGAGGTACTAGGATAATGTTTTGGAGGTACTAGTATAACGTTTTGGAGACACTATGATAATGTTTTGGAGGTACTAGTATATCGTTTTGGAGGTACTAGGATAACGTTTTGGAGGTACTAGTATAACGTTTTGGAGGCACTATGATAACTTTTCTGAGGCACTATGATAACGTTTCGGTGGCACAAGTATTACGTTTTGGAGGCACTAGTATAACGTTCTGGAGAACACTATGATAATGTTTTGGAGGCACTAGTATAATGTTTTGGAGGTACTAGGATAATGTTTTGGAGGTACTAGTATAACGTTTTGGAGACACTATGATAATGTTTTGGAGGTACTAGTATATCGTTTTGGAGGTACTAGGATAACGTTTTGGAGGTACTAGTATAACGTTTTGGAGACACTATGATAATGTTTTGGAGGTACTAGTATAACGTTTTGGAGACACTATGATAATGTTTTGGAGGTACTAGTATATCGTTTTGGAGGTACTAGGATAACGTTTTGGAGGTACTAGTATAACGTTTTGGAGGCACTATGATAACGTTTCGGAGGCACTATGATAACGTTTCGGTGGCACAAGTATTACGTTTTGGAGGCACTAGTATAACGTTCGGGAGGCACTATGATAATGTTTTGGAGGCACTAGTATAATGTTTTGGAGGTACTAGGATAATGTTTTGGAGTTACTAGTATAACGTTTTGGAGACACTATGATAATGTTTTGGAGGTACTAGTATATCGTTTTGGAGGTACTAGGATAACGTTTTGGAGGCACTATGATAACGTTTCGGTGGCACTATGAGAATGTTTTGGAGGCACTAGTATAACGTTCTGGAGGCACTATGATAACGTTTCGGTGGCACAAGTATTACGTTTTGGAGGCACTAGTATAACGTTCTGGAGAACACTATGATAATGTTTTGGAGGCACTAGTATAATGTTTTGGAGGTACTAGGATAATGTTTTGGAGGTACTAGTATAACGTTTTGGAGACACTATGATAATGTTTTGGAGGTACTAGTATATCGTTTTGGAGGTACTAGGATAATGTTTTGGAGGTACTAGTATAACGTTTTGGAGGCACTATGAGAATGTTTTGGAGGCACTAGTATAACGTTTTGGAGGCACTATGATAACGTTTCGGAGGCACTATGATAACGTTTCGGTGGCACAAGTATTACGTTTTGGAGGCACTAGTATAACGTTCTGGAGAACACTATGATAATGTTTTGGAGGCACTAGTATAATGTTTTGGAGGTACTAGGATAATGTTTTGGAGGTACTAGTATAACGTTTTGGAGACACTATGATAATGTTTTGGAGGTACTAGTATATCGTTTTGGAGGTACTAGGATAACGTTTTGGAGGTACTAGTATAACGTTTTGGAGACACTATGATAATGTTTTGGAGGTACTAGTATAACGTTTCGGTGGCACAAGTATTACGTTTTGGAGGCACTAGTATAACGTTCTGGAGGCACTATGATAATGTTTTGGAGGCACTAGTATAATGTTTTGGAGGTACTAGGATAATGTTTTGGAGGTACTAGTATAACGTTTTGGAGACACTATGATAATGTTTTGGAGGTACTAGTATATCGTTTTGGAGGTACTAGGATAACGTTTTGGAGGTACTAGTATAACGTTTTGGAGGCACTATGATAACGTTTCGGTGGCACAAGTATTACGTTTTGGAGGCACTAGTATAACGTTCTGGAGAACACTATGATAATGTTTTGGAGGCACTAGTATAATGTTTTGGTGGTACTAGGATAATGTTTTGGAGGTACTAGTATAACGTTTTGGAGACACTATGATAATGTTTTGGAGGTACTAGTATATCGTTTTGGAGGTACTAGGATAACGTTTTGGAGGTACTAGTATAACGTTTTGGAGGCACTAGGATAACGTTTTGGAGGTACTATGATAACGTTTTGGAGGCACTAGGATAACGTTTCGGAGGCACTAGTATATAGTTTTGGAGGCACTAGTATATCGTTTTGGAGGCACTAGTATATCGTTTTGCAGGCACTAGTATAATGTTTTGGAGGCACTCTGATAACGTTTTGGAGGTACTAGTATAACATTTTGGAGGCACTAGTATATAGTTTTGGAGGCAATATGATAACGTTTTGGAGGTACTAGGATAATGTTTTGGAGGTACTAGTATATCGTTTTGGAGGCACTAGGATAATGTTTTGGAGGTACTAGTATATCGTTTTGGAGGTACTAGGATAACGTTTTGGAGGTACTAGTATAACGTTTTGGAGGCACTATGATAATGTTTTGGAGGTACTAGTATAACGTTTTGGAGGTACTAGGATAATGTTTTGGAGGTACTAGTATAACGTTTTGGAGGCACTATGATAATGTTTTGGAGGTACTAGTATATTGTTTTGGAGGTACTAGGATAACGTTTTGGAGGTACTAGTGTAACGTTTTGGAGGTACTAGTATAATGTTTTGGAGGCACTAGGATAACGTTTTGGAGGTACTATGATAATGTTTTGGTGGCACTAGGATATCGTTTTGGAGGCACTAGTATATCGTTTTGGAGGCACTAGTATAATGTTTTGGAGGCACTCTGATAACGTTTTGGAGGTACTAGGATAATGTTTTGGAGGTACTAGTATATCGTTTTGGAGGCACTAGGATAATGTTTTGGAGGTACTAGTATAATGTTTTGGAGGTACTAGTATAATATTTTGGAGGTACTAGTATAATGTTTTGGAGGCACTAGTATATCGTTTTGGAGGCACTAGGATAATGTTTTGGAGGTACTAGGATAGCGTTTTGGAGGCACTAGGATAACGGGGAGATTTGTAGATGTGAAGACTATGAAATGGCCCCTCTGAGACATGAAGTGAGAGAACACACACTCCCAGAGAGAGAGAGAGAGAGAGAGTGTGTGTGTGTGTGTGTGTGTGTGTGTGTGTGTGTGTGTGTGTGTGTGTGTGTGTGTGTGTGTGTGTGCGTGCATGTGAGTGTGCATTGCAAATGTGTGTGTGTGTGTGTGTGTGTGTGTGTTCACACTGCTATTAGGACCTGTCAGCTCCCTGAAGAACGCTGCCACAAGTTTCAACACTTCTGTCAACACTTCTGTCATCAACAGGGAAGGAGGGCTGGATTGTGTTTCCAGTATACAGCTCAGAGTGGTTAGAACAACGCCTCAGAGTCCAGTCTGTGGTGTTGATGTATGTTTGTCTTGTCTTGTAGTTCCTTCAGTCTGTCAAAGACAAACAACAGACTATAAATCCCTCACACATATTCAAACTGCTGTCACACCCAATGTATTGTTGGGTGTGACAACAAAACAAAAAAATCATAATTTCATACAACTCCATTCCACCTATGCAAGCCAGAAAAGGCAGAATACTGGCTATCACTAGTAATATAATATAACAAGATAGTAATATAATATAACTAGATAGTAATATAATATAACTAGATAGTAATATAATATAACTAGATAGTAATATCATTTAACAAGATAGTAATATAATATAACTAGATAGTAATATAATACATCTAGATAGTAATATAATATAACAAGATAGTAATATAATACATCTAGATAGTAATATAATATAACAAGATAGTAATATAATACATCTAGATAGTAATATAATATAACAAGATAGTAATATAATATCACTAGATAGTAATATCATTTAACAAGATAGTAATATAATATAACTAGATAGTAATATAATACATCTAGATAGTAATATAATATAACAAGATAGTAATATAATACATCTAGATAGTAATATAATATAACAAGATAGTAATATAATATAACAAGATAGTAATATAATACATCTAGATAGTAATATAATATAACAAGATAGTAATATAATACATCTAGATAGTAATATAATATAACAAGATAGTAATATAATATAACTAGATAGTAATATAATATAACTAGATAGTAATATAATATAACTAGATAGTAATATAATATAACTAGATAGTAATATAATATAACAAGATAGTAATATAATATAACTAGATAGTAATATAATATAACTAGATAGTAATATAATATAACTAGATAGTAATATAATATAACTAGATAGTAATATAATATAACAAGATAGTAATATAATATAACTAGATAGTAATATAATATAACTAGATAGTAATATAATATAACTAGATAGTAATATAATATAACTAGATAGTAATATAATATAACTAGATAGTAATATAATAAATCTAGATAGTAATATAATTTAACTAGATAGTAATATAATATAACAAGATAGTAATATAATATAACTAGATAGTAATATAATATAACTAGATAGTAATATCATTTAACTAGATAGTAATATAATATAACTAGATAGTAATATAATATAACTAGATAGTAATATAATATCACTAGATAGTAATATGATATCACTAGATAGTAATATGATATCACTAGATAGTAATATAATATCACTAGATAGTAATATAATATAACTAGATAGTAATATAATATCACTAGATAGTAATATGATATCACTAGATAGTAATATAATATCACTAGATAGTAATATAATATAACTAGATAGTAATATAATATCACTAGATAGTAATATAATATAACTAGATAGTAATATAATATCACTAGATAGTAATATGATATCACTAGATATGTCACGCCCTGACCTTAGAGATCCTTTTTTCTCTTTTTGGTTTGGTCAGGGTGTGATTTGGGTGTGCATTCTATGTCCTTTATTTCTACGATATTGTGTTTCTATGTGTTGGCCGGGTATGGTTCTCAATCAGGGACAGCTGTCAATCGTTGTCTCTGATTGGGAATCATACTTAGGTAGCCCTTTTCCCTCCTTTCAGTGTGGGTAGTTGACTTGTGTTTGTGGCACTTAGTCTTCGTAAGCTTCACGGTCGTTTTGTATTGTTTCTTGTTTTGTTGGCATCATTCCAAAATAAAGGATAATGTACGCTCACCACGCTGCGCTTTGGTCTTCCTTCAACGACGGTGGTGACAAGATAGTAATATAATATCACTAGATAGTAATAGACCGTAGTATTATCGATCGTAATATTATTATAATTATCGAGTATATTCCATTTGCAGAGGCTTTCATCCAAAGCGACTTACAGTCATGCGTGCATAAATTTCACGTATCGGTGGGCCGGGAATTGAACCCACAATCCCTTTACCTGCCCTTCCCCTAAGCGATTTGTGACTAGAGGGTTTGGTATCATGTACTATACTGAACCCTGTGAACCCTGATCCCATTGCTCTCTCCCTCACTCTCTTCATCTCTCCGTCTCTCTCACTCGTTCCCTCTCAAATAAAATAAAATACGATTGTTTTAGTCAAATCCGTCGAATACGACAGTGAAATGCTTACGTACGAGCCACTAACCAACAATGCAGTTAAAAAAAATAGGGATAAGAATAAGAAATAAAAGTAACAAGTAATTAAAGAGCAGCAGTAAAATAACAATAGCGAGACTATATAGAGCTTGCCGTGCGTTAGCAGAGAGAACAGTGGCTGATAACATATTCCAGTCTGTGCAAAACAGTTCTGCAGCTTAATATCTGCTTAATCTGCCCAATTGTTTTTATTGGTGGCTGAAGTCTTTGACAATTTTTAGGACCTTCCTCTGACACCGTCTGGTATAGAGGTCCTGGATGGCAGGAAGCTTGGCCCCAGTGATGTACTGGGCCGTTCGCATTACCCTCTGCAGTGCCTTGCGGTCGGAGGCAGAGCAGTTGCCGTACTAGGCAGTGATGCAACCAGACAAAATGCTCTCGAAGGTGCAGCTGTAGAACCTTTTGAGGACCCATGCCAAATCTTTTCAGTCCCCTGAGGGGGAATAGGTTTTGTCATGCCCTCTCACGACTGTCTTGGTGTTTGGACCATGTTAGTTTGTTGGTGATGTGGACACCAAGGAACTTGAAGCTCTCAACCTGCTCCAATGCAGCCCCGTCGATGAGAATGGCGTGCTAGGTCCTCTTTTTCCTGTAGTCCACAATCATCTCCTTTGTCTTGATCATGTTGAGAGAGAGGTGGTTGTCCTGGCACCACATGGCCAGGTTTCTGACCTCTCTATTGGCTGTCTCTTCGTTATTGGTGATCAGGCCTACTACGGTTGTGTCATCGGCAAATTTAATGATGGTGTCATGCCTGGCTGTGCAGTCATGAGTGAACAGGGAGTACAGGAGGGTACTGAGCACGCACACCTGAGGGGCCCCTGTGTTGAGGATCAGCGTGGCGGATGTGTTGTTACCTACCCTTACCACCTGGGGGCGGCCCATCAGGAAGTGCTGGATCCAGTTGCAGAGGGAGGTGTTTATTCCCAGGGTCCTTAGCTTATTGATGAGCTTCGAGGGCACTATGGTTTTGAACGCTGAGCTGTAGTCAATGAATAGCATTCTTACATTGGTGTTCCTTTTGTCCAGGTGGGAAACGGCAGTGTGGAGTGCAATAGAGATTGCATAATCTGTCAATCTGTTGGGGCGGTATGCAAATTGGAGTGGGTCTAGGGTTTCTGGGATAATGGTGTTGATGTGAGCCATGACCAGCCTTTCAAAGCACTTCATGGCTACAGACGTGAGTGCTACAGGTCGGTAGTCATTTAGGCAGGTTACCTTAGTGTTCTTGGTCACAGGCACTACTTAAAACATGTTGGTATTACAGACGCGGACAGGGAAAGGTTGAAAACATTGTGAAGACACTTGTAAGTTGGTCACCACATGCTCAGAGTACAAGTCCTGGTAATCCGTCTGGCCCTGCGGCCTTGTGAATTTTGACCTGTTTAAAGGTCTTGTTGACCTGTTTAAAGGTCTTATTCACATCGGTTGCGGAGATCGTGATCACACAGTCTCCTGGAACAGCTGGTGCTCTCGTGCATGTTTCAGTGTTATTTGCCTCGAAGCGAGCATTGATGTAGTTTAGCTTGCCTGGTAGGCTCGTGTCACTGGGCAGCTCTCGGCTGGGTTTACCTTTGTAGTCTATAATGGTTTACAAGCCCTGCCACATCCTACGAGTGTCAGAGCCGGTGTAGTACGATTCCATCTTAGTCCTGTATTGACACTTTGCCTGTTTGATGGTTCGTCGGAAGGCACAGCAGAATTTCTCATAAGCTTCCGGGTTAGAGTCCTGCTCCTTGAGAGCGGCAGTTCTAGCCTTTAGCTCAGTGCGGATGTTGCCTGTAATCCATGGCTTCTGGTTTGGCTATGCATGTACAGTCACTGTGGGGACGACGTCATCGATGCACTTATCGATGAAGCCAGTGACTGATGTGGTGTACTCCTCAATTCCATCGGAGGAATCCCGGAACATATTCCAGTCTGTGCTAGCAAAACAGTCCTGTAGCTTAGCATCTGCTTCATCTGACCATTTTTTTATTGATCTCGTCACTGGTGCTTCCTGCTTTAATATTTGCTTGTAAGCAGGAATCAGGAGGATAGAATTATGGTCAGATTTGCCAAATGGAGGGCGAGGGAGAGCTTTGTATGCGTCTCTGTGTGTGGAGTAAAGGTGGTCCAGAGTTTTTTTCCCTCTGGTTGCACATTTAACATGCTGATGGAAATTTGGTAGAACGGATTTAAGTTTCCCTTCATTAAAGTCCCCGGCTACTAGGAACGCCGCCTCTGGGTGAGCGTTTTCTTGTTTGCTTATTGCGGAATACAGCTCATTCAATGCTGTCTTAGTGCCAGTCTCAGTCTGTTGTGGTATGTAAACAGCTACGAAAAATACAGATGAAAACTCTCTAGGTAGATAGTGTGGTAATACAGTTTATCATGAGATACTCTACCTCTGGCGAGCAATAGCTCGAGCCTTCCTTAGATATCGTGCACCAGCTGTTATTTACAAAAAATACCTAGTCTGCCGCCCCTTGTCTTACCAGACGCCGATGTTCTATCCTGCCGGTACAGTGTATAACCAGCCAGCTGTATGTTGATAGTGTCGTCGTCAAGCCTCTTTCCCTCTCTTTCTACCTCCCTCTCTCTTTCCCTCTCTTTCTACCTCCCTCTCTTTTTACCTCCCTCTCTCTTTCCCTCTCTTTTTACCTCCCTCTCGCCCCCTTTTCCCCTTACCTCCTCCTGGTACTCCTGCCGTGACCATGACCATGTGACCATGACCATGTCAGCAATGTTCCCCCCAGCGAGGGTCCCCCCAGGAGGCTTGGGAGAATTTCACGAAAAAAAAAACAAGGGGCCAAGAGGGACTGAGGTATCGGCCCCCTCTGTACATTCCACTGCTTGCCTTCTTCCTTCTCCTCACGCGCCCTGCTGTCAGGCCAGATAACTCCCCAGGCAGGGCCTAGGGGGCTGGGGGAGACAGAGGGGGCTGCAGGAGGCCAGCTGGAGGCTTCTGGGTCCCTGGCCCCATCAGTCCTGTACTCTGTTCTGTACACCTCCATGCTTCTGCTGTGTTGCTGTTCCCCCTCAGGCCACACTCGCGCTGGGGATGTAGACGCAGATGCCTGGGGTGCCTGGGTCTCCCTGGGTCTCAATGTCCCTACGGCTCTCTCTCCATGGGACAGAAGGTCTACTGCTGTGACCTCCCAGCCACAGCAGAGACCGTGCTGCAGGCTGCTGCTGGCTCGTACTGGGGAATGACAGTTACCTCAACAGACCCTACAGATTAAATTAGGCAACACCATGAAGTTGAATAGAGGATACACTTACATGAGATGAACTCTCAAGTACATCTCTATAGGAAACACTGAATAATGAGAGTTGGAGTATATTCTGGATGTTTATCCCCATCCCAGAATGAACCGTAATCCCTAAAATACAAACTTAAACTAGACTGTGCCTTAGCCAGCAGAAATTGTTGATGCCCACTCTCGTCTCTATGTGATTGTTGTCATGCCCTGGAGTTTCTCCAATTACTCCAGATCACTTGAATTCATTATTTCCATGAATTTGAGCAATAATAATCAACATACGGTGTCAGAGCTGAGTATAGTGCTGAGAGGAGAGGAGCACAGTGCTGAGAGGAGAGGAGCACAGTGCTGAGAGGAGAGGAGCACAGTGCTGAGAGGAGAGGAGCACAGTGCTGAGAGGAGAGGAGCACAGTGCTGAGAGGAGAGGAGCACAGTGCTGAGAGGAGAGGAGCACAGTGCTGAGAGAAGAGGAGCACAGTGCTGAGAGGAGAGGAGCACAGTGCTGAGAGGAGAGGAGCACAGTGCTGAGAAGAGAGGAGCACAGTGCTGAGAGGAGAGGAGTATAGTGCTGAGAGGAGAGGAGCACAGTGCTGAGAGGAGAGCAGCACAGTGCTGAGAGGAGAGGAGCACAGTGCTGAGAGGAGAGGAGCACAGTGCTGAGAGAAGAGCAGCACAGTGCTGAGAGGAGAGGAGCACAGTGCTGAGAGGAGAGGAGCACAATGCTGAGAGGAGAGGAGCACAGTGCTGAGAGAAGAGCAGCACAGTGCTGAGAGGAGAGGAGCACAGTGCTGAGAGAAGAGGAGCACAGTGCTGAGAGGAGAGGAGCACAGTGCTGAGAGGAGAGCAGCACAGTGCTGAGAGAAGAGCAGCACAGTGCTGAGAAGAGAGGAGCACAGTGCTAAGAGAAGAGCAGCACAGTGATGAGAGGAGAGGAGCGCAGTGCTGAGAGAAGAGCAGCACAGTGCTGAGAGGAGAGGAGCACAGTGCTGAGAGAAGAGGAGAGGAGGACAGTGTTGAGAGGAGAGGAGGACAGTGCTGAGAGGAGAGGAGCACAGTGATGAGAGGAGAGGAGGACAGTGCTGAGAGGAGAGGAGAGGAGGACAGTGTTGAGAGGAGAGGAGGACAGTGCTGAGAGGAGAGGAGCACAGTGATGAGAGGAGAGGAGGACAGTGCTGAGAGGAGAGGAGGACAGTGCTGAGAGGAGAGGAGCACAGTGCTGAGAGGAGAGGAGCACATTGCTGAGAGGAGAAGAGAGGAGGACAGTGCTGAGAGGAGAAGAGAGGAGGACAATGCTGAGAGGAGAGGAGCATAGAGGTTGCTACCGACATAAAATACTGCAAGCCTGTGATCAGAAGGCATTAGAGCCTTTTTTTGATTCTATGTCATAGTTTGAGTCCTAAATCGTACCTTATTCATTACTTAGGGCTCTGGTCAAAAGTTGTGCACTATACAGGGAACAGGGTGAAGGTCCTGGTCAAAAGTAGTGCACTACATATGGAATAGGGTGCCATTTGGGACACACTTTATTTTCATTCTGAATGGGGATGAAGCCGTATTCAGACACCCATGGTACATGATGAAGATAGAAATGAGAATTATATCTTATTTTAAATATTCAATAGGCCCCATTGTTGACAGTCATCCAATAAATATATGTTTTCTTCTATATATTGCACCAATAAAGAATAAGAATATGATCATTACAGTATGAGAGAATATTCTGGTTCTTCACATTTATTTGGCCTATCTCAATGTTAACGTTTTAATTTTGTCCTTCAACAATGGAGCCACTGCCATCAATATGCACATGTTGGATGTTAATGGAGATCAGTGGAATGGTGGCGGTGGAGCACCACATAATGGGGCAGAATGAACAAAGACCTCCCCCAGCACTCTAGGCCTGTATTTGGGGAAGGGCGGTGGCGTAGGCTGGGGGCTGGAGGGGTGTTCATCACTGTCGAGAGGAACAAAGAGAACCTGTGGAGTGTTAAGAGGAGGGCTCCTTCACTGGGCTTCAGGAATATATTATAAACTAGATGTGCACACACACACACACACACACACACACACACACACACACACACACACACATAACACACACACACACACACACACGCATGCAAACAGATACACCACACGCACACAAACACACACTCACACAAATACACGAACGTACACATACAAACACACAAACACACGCAACACAAACACACGCTAACACACACACACACACAGGCACACACACACAAACACACACACACACATACAGACACCACCATCAAAGACAAAATGTTAGACCTTCATCTGAGATACGAGAAAGGAGAGATTGTGCGTCTTTAGTTTTTAAGGGGTGAGTCTGTGTAGATTGCGTGTTTTTAAGGGATGAGTCTGTATAGATTGCGTGTTTTTAAGGGGTGAGTCTGTGTAGATTGCGTGTTTTTAAGGGATGAGTCTGTATAGATTGTGTGTTTTTAAGGGGTGAGTCTGTGTAGATTGCGTGTTTTTAAGGGGTGAGTCTGTGTAGATTGCGAGTTTTTAAGGGGTGAGTCTGTGTAGATTGCGTGTTTTTAAGGGGTGAATCTGTGTAGATCATGTGTTTTTAAGGGGTGAGTCTGTGTAGATTGCGTGTTTTTAAGGGGTGAGTCTGTGTAGATCATGTGTTTTTAAGGGGTGAGTCTGTGTAGATTGCGTGTTTTTTTAGGGGTGAGTCTGTGTAGATTGCGTGTTTCTAAGGGGTGAGTCTGTGTAGATCGTGTGTTTTTAAGGGGTGAGTCTGTGTAGATCATGTGTTTCGTCACGCTAGTATAAAGGATTTGGAGACAGGTGTTGGAATACACAATAGGGTTTTTAACTTTTTATGGCTGCAGGGGCAGTATTGAGTAGCTTGGATGAAAAGGTGCCCATTGTAAACGGCCCGCTCCTCAGTCTCAGTTGCTAATATATGCATATTATTATTAGTATTAGATAGAAAACACTCTAAAGTTTTCAAAATGTCAAAATATTGTCTGTGAGTATAACAGAACTGATATTGCAGGTGAAACCCTGAGGAAAATCAAAACAGGAAGTGGCTTCTATTTTGAAAACTCCATGTTCCATAGCCTCCCTTTGCTCTATTTAAAGGGATATGATTCCTTTTCCTATCGCTTCCTCAAGGTGTCAACAGTCTTCAGACATAGTTTCAGGCTTTTATTTTGAAAAATGAGCCAGAAAGATAACATTGCGTCAAGTGGTCACATGAGTTTTGCTCGCGCAACAGTTTGGATAGGTATTGCTTTTCCCTCTCCTACTTTGAAAGACATTTGCGGTTGATATATTATAGATGATATATTTTAAAAACAACCTGAGGATTGATTATAAAAAATGTTTGACATGTTTCTGTGGACATTATGGAAACTATTTGGAATTTTCGTCTGCGTTGTCATGACCGCTCTTTCCTGTGGATTTCTGAACATAACGCGACAAACAAACTGAGATATTTTGGATATAAAAATAATCTTTATGGAACAAAAGGAACATTTGTTGTGTAACTGGGAGTCTCGTGAGTGAAAACATTGGTAGATCATCAAAGGTAAACAATTAATTTGATTGCTTTTCTGATTTTCGTGACCAAGCTTCCTGATGCTAAGTGTACTTAATGTTTTGTCGTGCGATCGATAAATTTACACAAACGCTTGGATTGCTTTCGCTGTAAAGCATCATTTCAAAATCTGACACGACAGGTGGATTAACAAAAGGCTAAACCGTGTTTTCCTATATTACACTTGTGATTTCATGAATATAAATATTTATAGTAATTTATTGAATGTAGCGCTATGCTATTCAGCGGTTGTTGATGACATTTATCCCGTTAGTGGGATTGCAGCCATAACAAGTTAATACACCCAAAACAAACATGTGTGCAAAAAGCACTGGGCTGTAGCCAAACAAAAGAGTGAGGCTAAACCTCGTTGAACGACACGGGACGATACCCATAATACACAATATATAAAGCACGCAGCATAACAGCTGCACCAACTCATAGATACTTACACCACCAACGGACATGGGACCAATAATTGACAAGACACTGGTAAACCAAGGGCACACTTATACAATTACTAATCACTGGGAATAGGGGGCAGGTGTGCGTAATGAAAGTTCCGGAGGGATCCGTGTGGCATGCCATAATTTGGGTTTAATAAAAAAACAATGACGCATTCCTGCGTCTGTCTCCCGATCCTTCAGGCCAACGTAACAGAATAGTCGACCATTGAGGGAGACACGGGAAATGGCCCGTCTGACGACCTGCGACTTCGGCAGCTGTCACTGGGTCATCCGACGTCACCACAACGGGTCCCTCCGACGACGCTGCTACTGGTCTGTCCTCCGACGCTGCTACTGGTCTGTCCTCCGACGCTGCTACTGGTCTGTCCTCCGACGCTGCTACTGGTCTGTCCTCCGACGCTGCGACTTCGGCAGCTGCAACTGGGTCATCCGACGTCACCACAACGGGTCCATCCTCCGACGCTGCTACTGGTCTGTCCGACGACGCTGCGACTTCGACAGCTGCAACTGGGTCATCTGACGTCACTACAATGGGTCCCTCCTCCGACGCTGCTACTGGCCCGTCCGACGACGCTGCAACTTCGGCAGCTGCAACTGGGTCATCCGACGTCACCACAACGGGTCCATCCGACGTCACCACAACGGGTCCCTCCGACGACGCTGCTACTGGTCTGTCCGACGCAACTTTGGCAGCTGCATCGGGTCCTGATCGACCCGAACTGTTGTCCTCAGATCATCCTCGAGGCCGGTGTCATCGCGCTGCTAGTGCAGCGTGGATCCCTCCGGGAACTTTAATCACGCACACCTGTCCCCTATTCCCACGGATTAGTACTTGTATAAATGTGCTCTTTGATTTCCATGGTCTTGTCGATTATTGCTACAATGGCCGTTGGTGCGTGTGAGTATCTGTGCTGTGTGTTTCGGCTTTCGTGCCATTGTGGTTTGCACAGATGATTACTGATCTCATCCTGTGTGTTCATCATTATGCGTGTGTGTTATTTATTCAATGTACTCCTCGCTCTTTTGTCAGGGTTTCAACCCTGTGTTTTGTTACACGTTTGTTTGGTCTTTGTCCCCGTGCCATGACACGGCACGCCGTAATTTGGGTGTAATAAAATATTACGCATTCCTGCGCCTGTCTCCCGAATCATTTATGTCTTTAGTTTTAAGGGGTGAGTCTGTGTAGATCATGTGTTTTTAAGGGTTGAGTCTGTGTAGATTGTGTGTCTTTCGTTTTAAGAGGTGAGTCCCCCCCAATTTTTTTTTGAGGATTCCCTGTTGGAGGATTAGTTTTGGAGGATTCCCTGTTGGAGGATTCCCTGTCGGAGGATTTGTTTTGGAGGATTCCCTGTTGGAGGATTCCCTGTTGGAGGATTTGTTTTGGAGGATTCCCTGTTGGAGGATTCCCTGTCGGAGGATTTGTTTTGGAAGATTCCTTGTTGGAGGATTTGTTTTTGAGGATTTGTTTTTGAGGATTCCCTGTTGGAAGATTCCCTGTTGGAGGATTCCCTGTTGGAGGATTCCCTGTTGGAGGATTTGTTTTGGAGGATTCCCTGTTGGAGGATTCCCTGTCGGAGGATTTGTTTTGGAGGATTCCTTGTTGGAGGATTTGTTTTTGAGTATTTGTTTTTGAGGATTCCCTGTTTGAGGATTCCCTGTTGGAGGATTCCATGTTGGAGGATTCCCTGTTGAAGGATTTGTTTTGGAGGATTCCCTGTTGGAGGATTCCCTGTTGGAGGATTCCCTGTTGGAGGATTTGTTTTGGAGGATTCCCTGTTGCAGGATTTGTTTTGGAGGATTCCCTGTTGGAGGATTCCCTGTTGGAGGATTCCCTGTTAGAGGATTCACTGTTGGAGGATTCCCTGTTGGAGGATTTGTTTTGGAGGATTCCCTGTTGGAGGATTTGTTTTGGAGGATTCCCTGTTGGAGGATTCCCTGTTGGAGGATTCCCTGTTGGAGGATTTGTTTTGGAGGATTCCCTGTTGGAGGATTTGTTTTGGAGGATTCCCTGTTGGAGGATTCCCTGTTGGAGGATTCCCTGTTGGAGGATTTGTTTTGGAGGATTCCCTGTTGCAGGATTTGTTTTGGAGGATTCCCTGTTGGAGGATTCCCTGTTGGAGGATTCCCTGTTGGAGGATTTGTTTTGGAGGATTCCCTGTTGGAGGATTCCCTGTTGGAGGATTCCCTGTTGGAGGATTCCCTTTTGGAGGATTTGTTTTGGAGGATTCCCTGTTGCAGGATTTGTTTTGGAGGATTCCCTGTTGGAGGATTCCCTGTTGGAGGATTTGTTTTGGAGGATTCCCTGTTGGAGGATTTGTTTTGGAGGATTCCCTGTTGGAGGATTTGTTTTGGAGGATTCCCTGTTGGAGGATTCCCTGTTGGAGGATTCCCTGTTGGAGGATTCCCTGTTGGAGGATTCCCTGTTGGAGGATTTGTTTTGGAGGATTCCCTGTTGGAGGATTCCCTGTTGGAGGATTCCCTGTTGGAGGATTCCCTGTTGGAGGATTTGTTTTGGAGGATTCCCTGTTGCAGGATTTGTTTTGGAGGATTCCCTGTTGGAGGATTTGTTTTGGAGGATTCCCTGTTGACGAAAATAGAAAGAGGAAAATGATGTGAACTCTTTTGATCATTCGCAGAAAATTGCTTGTAGATGCAAAACACAACAGTGAGCCCCCCCCCAAATGCATCCATGTTAATATAAATGCACACACACACGCACACATACACACACACACACATGAGCTACCTCAGACTAGTGCGTTGGAAACCCAGGGGGGGCTTGGGCTGGGGTGGGGTATGCCGTTGTGGGGTACACTGGGCGCTGGGCGGGGGGGTGGGGGGGGGGGGGGGGGCTGTGATTCCTGATATCAGCTCAGTCCCAGGCTGCCGTTCCACAGTCTATTTGCCTCTCACAACAAAGCCTTTTAGGGGCCAGCTCTAATCAGGCTTAGCTGGGAGCAGTGTCCTTATCTGAGACCGTCAGACCGCCGGCACTGCCAGCTTGTTCTCCACTGATAGCAACAGCCCCAACTAAATTCAATCTAGATTCCAAATAGACACGCCAAAAAATAATACACCCCTTATGATGATGATGAGAATAACTACTGCTTCAGCCCCCCCCGTCCCCCCGTCCCCCGTCCCTCCCTAAACCAGACCCCGGCCATGAATTCACATTTGGCCCAATCAGGACCATGTAAATCCACCAGTCAACAAAATAGATTTGCTATTCAAACTAATAATAAACCCATTCATTTGTTGATCACAGATTGTCTTCCTTTAAAATAGGAAGAAAGCATTTAGAATCAAATCGTTTTTCATTGTGACTTTAGCATGGTGTGTGATATCGCTCCTTAAGGTGGGGACTGCTGTGTCGGCTGGGCTATTGAGAGGCTGAACGAATGGGTGCTTCAGGGTAGTTAAGGTTCAGGACTCGTGGCGGCTGGGCTATTGAGAGGCTGAATAAATGAGTGCTTCAGGGTTGTTTAGGTTCAGGACTCTTGAGTGTTTGCACAAGTGGAACACCACCAGGCTAATGAATCCAGAGAAAAACAGGAGACAAGCAGAAAGAGAGAGGTATGAGGAGAGACGGAGTGAGAGAGAGAGAGAGAGGGCGATGAATGGAGAAGGAAATCATTAAATGCCATTCATAGTCTCCAGGATATCTTCTTACATCTCTGCTGGCAATCACACAATGGTCTGATTTCAGCCAGTCGTCAGTGACTCTTTCATTACCTGCATTTGAGAACAGTCAAAGTATATTACAATCACACTGGTAGGAATCACATCTTGAGAATGGTCAGTCATGAGCACTGCGTTTGTAATTATCATTATCTTATCGTAAAGGCATGTTATTATTACTTTTAAGTTCAAATGAAATAAATTCAAACCCTTTTCATGCAAGCTCAATGAAAATAGGCCATGTGCTCATCATCGATGCTACAGTTTGTCTTCCTGTAGAAGCTCTCTTGTTCCCAATTGGTGAAATGTGTGTGTGTGTGTGTGTGTGTGTGTGTGTGTGTGTGTGTGTGTGTGTGTGTTCGTGTTTGTGTGCGTGCATACAAACAAGGTGAAGCAATATTTATCATATATGCATATCAGATATTGTTCACATGCGAACCGTAATAAGACGATGCAATTAATATGACAAAGTCCATTAAAATGTTTATCTGCCTCCATGAAGATGATGCAGCAATGTGCAAGAGTAAATAGTTGAGTTCCAGGAAGCATTACCAAGCATTACATGGCATTATCCTACGCATGAATATCTTAAGAGTTACAAGGCAAAGCAATAACAAAGCATGAAGTATATTGGCATGATCAGAGAGACAGAGAGAGACAAAGAACGCCACAGCCCATAGCTCATGGGAGAGTGGAGATATATCTCACACCAGCGCAAGTCAGGAACAAAGAGAAACAAACAATGAATCTAACACCCTTTCATAACCATTTGACCAGGTTTAGATTCAAAAATCTGATTTGTTGACCAATAGTAATGTTGCGGTAATCTCCAAATCAGACATCAGACCTACAGGATTGTCAAGACAACAGAACCTACTGCTTCTCAGAGGTGTGACAGAACCAGGGATGTGGAGAGCAACATAGATAAAGCTGAATTCCGGAGAAGACAATAAAACCTTGGCATAGATTTTAAAGAGTCACTCCAGGGGCTGGGCCGCCCTAGTTGTGTGTGCGTATTGCATGCACGCATGTATGTGTGTTGTGCACGTGTGTCTCTTCCTAACTGACGTGTGGAAATTCGTGGAAAATGTGTCTCAGCAGAAGCAGGTGCTCAGTTGGCAGATCCTCCTACTCTGTACCATCATTGAAATTCCCCTAAAAGATCAGGCAGAGCTGTCACCCAACCCAAGCGTGCTAGAGGTGCCACAGACCTCTGGTAGGAGTCTGAAGCATGACCGAGAAGAAAAGGGGGGGCGGGGGGGGGGGGGGGGACTGCTCACATTGTATATCTAGAGAAGAAACGGCATTAACTATTAGCACAGCATCTTGAACACTGCATACACAATTGGGAGGTCAAGTGCACTTCAGCGTTAATAAAAATGTGGATATGTGTGTGTGTGTGCTACGTGCGTGTGTGTGTGCGCTCATGCATCTGTTTGTGTATGTGGATGACGTTTGGGATCCACCTTGTAAGTTATTCAGTCTTTGAAGGCACTTGTTCCTTTCACCTGGCATTACCTCTCTGGGATGATTTGTCCAGAAGAACAGAACAGACATGACTAGATTATAAAAGAAGTGTGTTTATTTCACACAGTGATCTATGCACTGCCTCCCTGAGCATGTCAGGATATTAGAGTTTCCATAGGCTGGACCGACAGATAACAACGGCAAGGACTGAGATAGCAATCAAGCCATTCTTCAGATACAATGAGAGAGAGAGAGATTACACACCTCTCCTGTTATGATTGTGACACTTCAATACTACTGTTTACGAGCCTGCTGGCCCACAGACCCGGTTACAAATAATGATCAGGCCAGGGAGTCCATCAGCGCCAGGGAGTCCTCTCATGAACCATTGTTCAAACATTGACGAGTGATTGGTCTTCACCTTTGACTTCCCGGGGGCTCAGGTTCAGTGTTGACCCCAGGGGAGGTGAGGGGGGATAGGGGTTGTACGGGTCACGGCTGCCCATGACCTGGAACTCTGGATCTACTGGTCTGGAGGTGACAGCTCATTAACAATACAATCTGACTGACTTCTCTGTGTCTGACCGTTCCTTCCCTTCCCTCCCCCTGCTTCCTCCATCCTCTCCACTCAAGTAGATCTGACTGACCGCTCTGTGTCTGACCATTCCCTCCCTTCCCTCCCCCTGCTTCCTCCATCCTCTCCACTCAAGTAGATCTGCTGTGATACCTCATGTATTGGAGGAAGCACAAGGTCAAAGAGGTGGAGAGAGAGCAGCTCCTCTTTATGCAAAGATGAAATGAAGCAGCTCCTGGATCAACACTCCTGTGGAAATGAGAGAGAGAGAGAGAGAGAGAGAGAGAGAGAGAGAGATAGAGAGAGAGAGAGAGAGAGAGAGAGAGAGAGAGAGAGAGAGAGAGAGAGAGAGAGAGAGAGAGAGAGAGAGAGAGCTAGATAAGTAGATAAGTAAGAGAGAAAGAGAGAGAGGGAGAGAGTGTCTGAGAGAAAGAGAAAGAACAGAGAGGGGTTGAGGGGTTGAGATAGAGAAAGGAGAGACAGGAAAGGGTTGAGATAGAGATAGGCAGAGCTAGAGATTGAGGAGAGAGAGAAAGTGGAGAGAGAGTGGGGGATAGAGAAATAGATAGAGAGAGAAAGGAGAGGGTGAGCTAGGTAGAGAGAGAAAGAAAAAAGGGATGAGAGAAAAAGAGAGCCTTCCTCCTCTCCTCTCATCCCTCCTGCCTGACAGAACGACAGGTTCCATCAGCACTTCTCAGTCCCGGAGGTGCCAGGAGATTTCCCCCAACAAACAGTAGTGTCATCAGCAGAAAAAAGTCCTAAACAAAGAGAGAGAGAACCCTATTCTGCAGCTCACAACAGTAAAAAAGGCCTGAACAAAGGGAGAGAGAGAACCCTATTCTGCAGCTCACAACAGTAAAAAAAGGCCTGAACAAAGGGAGAGAGAGAACCCTATTCTGCAGCTCACAACAGTAAAAAAAGGCCTCGACAAAGGGAGAGAGAGAACCCTATTCTGCAGCTCACAACAGTGTAAAAAAAAGCTTATCGTATTGCATACAGAATTCAATGAGCTCTGATGCATTGCTTCAGCAAATTGGTAGGAGGCGTAAGGTGGTAAGGGAGGGGGAAATTCTTTATGAATAAATGTGCATATGTCCCAGAGGCATTGGCCTTCAATGGATGTACTGTACTGGCCCTGGCTCGCTGTGTGTCTGTATAAGCAGGACAGGAGGACCAGACATGGGACAGGACCTTCCTCCTCATGTCTTCTGTTAGAATACCCCCTTTTACGATGTCCGTATTAGGACAGCCTCAATCTCAGCAGGACTTTAAGGCTGTCCTAATATAGACACTGTACACTTTGGTAATTATTGTAGATAACTCCATAGTATGTTCTTACTTTAAATGCTAAAAATACTGTGTGACTTCATCAGTATAATTGTTATATTGATATCTTCTGAAAACATTTGGTGATTAGCGTTTGAGGACTGGTACCACCAAGTTCAACCCATGACGTCATGAACAGATTAATGAACAAGAATAGCAACATTATCACATTAAACCCAGTTGTGCCTTTTGTTGAAATACTGGTAGTGCAACAAAAAACACTGGTTACTTAAAGGGGCAATTTGCGATTGTTACATCCATTCTATCCTAAACACCCAGAACATAACTCCATCCTCAGGCTTGTTTAACTATGTCTGACACTGATGTGACAAGGGTTTTCACCTGCACAGTCTAGATACCTCGAATAACCTGATTGCTGGTTATTTGTTGCTGAGTGGCCCATATAGCCTGCTCTCCCAAATCTTCCTCATCTTC
This sequence comes from Oncorhynchus clarkii lewisi, assembly GCF_045791955.1. NCBI lineage: Eukaryota > Metazoa > Chordata > Actinopteri > Salmoniformes > Salmonidae > Oncorhynchus > Oncorhynchus clarkii. Next base: position 60,705,620 of record NC_092164.1, read on the forward strand.
TCTCTCCTCGTTTCTCTTCTTCTCTCCTTTCCTCCCCTCTCCTCCCTTCCCGTCCCCTCTTCTCCCCTCTTCTCCCCTCTTCTCCTCTCTTCTCCTCTCCTGCCCTCTCCTTTCCTCTCCTGCCCTCTCCTCTCCTCTCCTCTCCTCTCCTCTCCTCTCCTCTCCTCTCCTCTCCTCTCCTCTCCTCTCCTCCTCCCATTGCCATTCAAGCTGCTCCCCTCTTCCTCTCTCTCTCTTCTGTGCTTAATTATACTATGAGCTGACCTCGACAGAAAGCCCACAGTGGGGGCTTCGTCTGTTATTAACCTCTCTCTCTACTAGCAGTAACCACGTCACGGTCCACATTGACACCATCAACACCGTCCTCTGTTAAGGAATACTAATAGTATATTAGCGGCACACAGAAAACACTTACCCTTTATACCGTGAAAGCACCAGCGTGAACCGGTACCCCTGCTGTTCATGCAAATGTTCACTGTGGCTCCCTGTTTAGCCTGGATATATATCCATTACTGGCCTCTATGAGGCAACTTCTACACACACAGCAGTTATTAACTTATCATTTGATTAGATTGTCCTGTTGGAGGAAAGGCCCATACTGTTGCTCTTTTAGTAGGCCTTCTGGTGCCTGAGTAAAATACGTCAAACTGCCAGCCTTTCATTAGCCTGGGTACCAGTCTGTTGTACCATCATGCCATTCTTTGCCACTCCATGTTTGGTATCACAAGGCATGGAGTGGCATGATGACACAAACAGTCCAATATCCACACTTGAATTCTATAGAACCCCCAATATATTGCTTCATTCTAAGTAGCGTGGACAGAATAAAACCAGCCATTTTAAGGTGTGCTGATGCTCCTAACTAGAAGAGTGCTGGGTGGAATTCTGATTGGACAAAACATTAAGACCTGCTCGTTCCATGACATCTACTAACCAGGTGAATCCAGAGGAAAGCAATGATTCCTTACTGATGTCACTTGTTAAATCCACTTCAATCAGTGTAGATGAAGGGGAGGAGACAGGTTAAATAAGGATTTTTAAGCCTTGAGACAATTGAGACATGGATTGTGTATTTGTGTCATTCGGAGGGTGAATGGGCAAGACAAAAGATTGAAGTGTCTTTGAACTGGGTGTTGCAGTAGGTACCAGGTGCACTGGTTTGTGTCAAGAGTCAAGAGCTGCAACGCTGCTGGGTTTTCATGTTCAACAGTTTCCTGTGTGTATCAAGAATAGTCCACCACCCAAAGGAAATTCAACCAACTTGACACAACTGTGGGAAGCATTGGAGTCAACATGTGCCAGCATTCCTGTGGAATGCTTTCGACACCTTGCAGAGTCTATGCCTCGACAAATTGAGGCTTTTCTGAGGGCAAAAGTAGGTGCGCGGAGGGGGCGGCAATTAGACAAGGGGTGCCGGTCTGTAGATTTGTGACCAACAACTGGTGCACGAAATCTAATATTAAGGAAGTGTCAAGGTTTTGCATGCCTGAGGTAGAGTATCTCATGATAAGCTGTAGACCACACTATTTACCTAGAGAGATTTCAGTGACTCGGTCAATGAAGAAGTGGTTAGCTGGTCAGGAGTCTTATGACTTGAGGGTAGAAGCTGTTAATATTAAGAAGCCTTTTGGACAACTGTCACAACTGTCTTGGTGTGTTTGGACCATGATCATTTGTTGGTGAAGTGGACACCAAGGAACTTGAAGATCTCAACTTTCTCCACTACAGTGCTGTCGATGAGAATGAACAGGGAGTACAGGAGGGGACTGAGCACGCACCCCTGAGGGGCCCCTGTGTTGAGGATCAGCATGCGGATGTGTTGTTACCTACCCTTACCACCTTGGGGCGGCTCGTGAGGAAGTCCAGGATCCAGTTGCAGAGTGAGGTGTTTAGCCCCAGGGTCCTTAGCTTAGTGATGAGTTTTGAGGGCAAATATGGTGTTGAATGCTAAGCTGTATTCAATGAATAGCATTCTCACATAGGGGTTCCATTTTGTCCAGGTGGGAAAGGGCAGTGTTGAGTGCAATAGAGATTGCATCGTCTGTGGATCTGTTGGGGCGGTATGCAAATTGGAGTGGGTCTGGGGTTTCTGGGATAATGGTGTTGATGGTGTCATTACCAGACTTTCAAAGCACTTCATGGCTACAGACATGACTGCTATGGGTCGGTAGTCATTTAGGCAGGTTATCTTAGTGTTCTTGGGCACAGGGACTATGGTGGTCTGCTTGAAACATGTTGGTATTACAGACTCAGTCAGGGACAGGTTGAAAATGTCAGTGAAGACACTTGCCAGTTGGTCAGTGCATGCTCGGAGTACACGTCCTGATAATCCATCTGGCCCTGCGACCATGTGAATATTGATCTATTTAAAGATCTTACTCAAATTGGCTTCAGAGAGCGTGTTCGCACAGTCGTCTGAAACAGCTGATGCTCTCATGCGAGAGTTGGAGCCGGTTTAGTACGATTCAATCTTATTCCTGTATTGACGCTTTGCCTGTTTGATGGTTCGACTGGAACATATTCCTCATGTGCATCCTGCTTTAGTTTGTGCTTGTATGCGGGAATCAGGAAGATAGAATTATGGTCAGATTTGTCAAATGGAGGGCGAGGGAGAGCATGGTACACATCTCAGTGTGTGGAGTAAAGGTGATCTAGAGTTTTTTTTCTTCTGGTTGCACATTTAACATGTTGGTAGAAATGAGGTAAAACGGAATTAAGTTTCCCTGCATTAAAGTCCCCGGCCACTAGGAGCGCCGCCTATGGATCAGCGTTTTCCTGAATGCTTTTGGCCATATACAGCTCATTAAGTGTGGTCTTAGTGCCAGCATCGGTTTGTGGTGGTAAATAGACAGCTACGAAAAATAAAGATAAACTCTCTTGGTAAATAGTGTGGTGTAAAAATAGATTTAAAAAAAATGATTTTGTGCACCAGCTGTTGTTTACAAATATACAGACCGCCAACGCTTGTCTTACCGGAGGCGGCTGTTCTATCTTGCCGATGCAGCGCAAAACCCGACAGCTGTATGTTATCTGTGTCATCGCTCAGCAAACAACTCGGTGAAACATAAGATATAAAACATTTTGTATGTCCCATTTGTAGGATATGCGCGATCGTAGCTCATCTATTTCGTTATCCAATGATTGTATGTTGTCTAATAGGACTGATGGTAGAGGGGGATTACACACTCGCCGTCAGATCCTTACAAGACACCCGATCTACGTCCCCGATATCTCCGTCTCTTTCTCATGCGAATGACGGGGATGTTGGCCTTGTCAGGTGTCTGAAGTAAATCCTTCGCATCCTACTCGTTAAAGAAAACATCTTTGTCCAGTACAAGGTGAGTAATCGCTGTCCTGATATCCAGAAGCTCTTTTTGGTCATAAGAGACGGTGGCAGAAACATGTACAAAATAAGTTACAAATAATGTGAAAAAACACACACAATAACACAATTGGTTAGGAGTCTGTAAAACGTAAGCCATCTCCTCCGGCGCCATTGTGTAATTATAGTAAAATTCTGTCAAATACAAACCCCTACGAGAGAGAGACAGAGAGAGAGAGAGACAGAGAGAGAGAGAGAGAGAGAGAGACAGAGAGAGAGGGACAGAGAGAGACAGAGAGAGAGAGAGAGAGAGAGAGAGACAGAGAGAGAGAGAGACAGAGAGAGAGAGACAGAGAGAGAGAGAGACAGAGAGAGAGGGACAGAGAGAGACAGAGAGAGAGAGAGAGAGAGAGAGAGAGAGACAGAGAGAGAGAGAGACAGAGAGAGAGGGACAGAGAGAGAGAGACAGAGAGAGAGGGACAGAGAGAGACAGAGAGAGAGAGAGAGAGAGAGAGACAGAGAGAGAGACAGAGAGAGAGGGACAGAGAGAGAGAGAGACAGAGAGAGAGGGACAGAGAGAGACAGAGAGAGAGAGAGAGAGAGAGAGAGAGAGAGAGAGAGAGAGAGAGACTTTTTGACTTTTTGTCTTTCTTTATTGAAACATTCTCAATTCATTTAAAACTCACCCCCCACTCCTAAAATAAAAAATAAAAAATAAAAATATATCCTGTACTGCATTCATGTACCATACTCATCTTTCCATCTACCACATGATACAAATCACCATACACAAAAACCCTCTCCTACAACCGTATATCCAAAACATCTTCCCCAGCAATACAGACAGCCCCCCCAACACACCATATCTCCTCAAACATCTCCACACATTTGATCATTTTATAGAACTCAAACTCAACCCTAAGGCGCGCAGAGACCATCCCATTAAACAGTAGTAAAGGGTCTGTTATCCCCCCACCTTTAACCCTGTTCCTCCTTGTTAGCCAAATAGCTAACTTTGCCTGAGCAAACAGAAAATTCAACAAAACACATTTTTCTTTCTCCTTACTCGAATACCTGTATCCCATTATAAACATCCCAACAGCAAAAACCACCCCCAACCTGTCACACAGACATTCCAACAGAGACATTAATGGCATTAACCTGGTGCACACAGAAAACACATGAATTACAGTTTCTTTCATTTGACAGAAAGGACACCCCTGCCCAATGCCCGGATCAACCCGTGCCAACCAGCTGTTAGTGGCCAGGGCTCCATGAAGAACCCTCCACTGGAGGTCCCCTGACCTCTTTGGTACTGGGGGTTTGTAGAGCGCCCTCCATCTAAAACCCACCATACTCTCCGCCCCACATACCCCCTGCCACTGATGTGCCTTCACTCCTGTTAGGCTTCTAATGCTCCTAACCTTAACGCAGAGGTTGTAGAGGGCTTTACCTCCCACCCCCTCAAACTCCCCCAGGCTCGGAGTGTTAAAATCTAACAAGTCCTCCAGACCCCCTTGCCAGTCTCCAGTCTCTGCCGTCACCTGCAGTGGCGGGAACATTGGTGGCCCCTCTCCCTTTGGCCTCTCAAACACCCCCCTTACCGGCTCAGACAGTGCCTCCTGGACCTCCTCCAGGAATCTCTCCAGCAGCCTAAGAGACGTTATTCCTGTTTGTTGCGCCAAGACCTCCGGGGTTTTCCACCCCTCCTCTCCCAGCAGTCTCAGGTCACCCAGCCTTTGTAAACCCCCTGCCATCAGTTGCCTCTGCAGGGTGGCCGACTGAACCGATCTCAAAGGGATGGCTGGGTTGTGGAAGATAGGCTCCTCCCACACCCACTGCCCAGGCTCCACACCCCCTTCTCGTGTGGGCCTTAGCAGCTGCCAGGCCCTCAGCACCGCAGAGTAAAACTCTGAGAGACCTGCTGTACTCAGCCTCTCCAGCTTCATGAGGAACAGCTGCCGGTCCAACCCTAATCCGCCAGCTCTCCTCAGCAGCGCGCATGCTGGTTCCCTCCAGCCAACATCAGTGTGGTACAGCAGTCTCTGCACCGCCTTTAGTCGGAAAGCAGCCATCCTGCTCTCCAGCTCCACCAGGCCCTGTCCTCCTTCGTGGACGGTCATGTACAAAACTGCTGCCTTCAGCCAGTGATGTCCCGACCAAAAGAAGTCCACCAGCTTGCGTTGCAGGTCTGCAAGCAGACCGGCGGGGGGGTTGAGGACAGCCAGTTTATGCCACAAGGAAGATGCCACCAGGTTGTTGATTATCAGCACCCTCCCTCTATATGACACTTGGGACAGGAGCCACCTCCACCTGGCCAGTCTTGACACCACTGCCTGTGACAGCCCCTCCCAGTTCTTGCTGACCCACCTCTCCAAGCCCAGGTACACCCCCAACACTTTAAGCCCTTCACAACCCCACTGCAAACCCCCTGGAAGCAGAGGAGGAGCCCTATCCCCCCATGCCCCACATAACAGAGCTTTGCTCTTTCCCCAGTTTACCTTAGCTGATGAAGCTCCCTCATACACCTTCAGACTAGTCTCTAGTTCCTGCATATCTTGCCCATCCCTGACCATCATAGAAACATCATCTGCATATGCTGAGACTGCTATTCCTGTCACCACATCCATGCCTGTCCAGCACACTCCCCGCAGTCTCCTGCGTAGCAGTCCTAAAAAAGGCTCAATGGCTAGTGTGTACAGCTGCCCAGATAGAGGGCATCCTTGTCTAATGCCCCGTCTCACCCAGACTGGCCTACTGAGCCCCCCTCCCACCTTAACCATACATGACGCCCCAGCATACAACAGCTTCACACAGGTCACAAAACTCTTCCCAAACCCAAACACAGAGATCACATTAAACAGATACTCATGATCCACTCTATCAAAAGCCTTCTCTTGATCTAAAGAGACCAGTCCAAAGTTCACATTAGAACCTCTCGACAAGTCCAACATGTCCCTAATCAAGAACAAGTTGTCCGTGATTGAGCGTCCCGGTACACAATATGTCTGGTCCTTGTGTATTATAGAGTCCAGATGGGACTTCAGTCTGTTAGAGAGGACCTTGGCAAAAATCTTGTAGTCCGCACAGAGTAATGCCACAGGCCTCCAGTTCTTAAGTTCACACAAGTCCCCTTTTTTGGGCAGGAGAGTCAGAGCCGCCCGACGGCAGCTCATCGGCAACTCTCCTACCCCGACGCATTCACGCAACACGCAAAAGAAATCCTGTCCAATTGTTCCCCAGAATTTTTTGTAAAATTCCACTGGAAGTCCATCGACCCCAGGTGCACGACCGGGGGACATCTGGGTTACTGCCTCTGCCAGTTCATGTGACAACAGAGGAATGTCCATTTCATCCCTCTGTGCCCGAGAGAGCTTAGGGAGTCCTGCGAACAAGACCTGAGCACACATAGGATCACACATTTCTGCCCTATACAATTCAGTATAAAACTCCACAGTCCGCTCCCGCATCTCCCCCACCACAGAGGTCACCCGCCCATCAGACAGCCGTAGACAATGCATACCCTTGGCTTCACTGCTCTGTCTTTCCAAACCAAAGAAGAAGGAGCTGGGAGCATCCATCTCCTTGAGCATGGAGAACCTAGCTCTTACAAGTGCTCCCTTTGCTTTAACCTGGAAAAACTGCCCAGGTCCCTACGTAATTCGGCTAAGTTAGCCTGGTGGCCTACATTGCCTTGCCCCACCATCTCTACCTCCATCTCACTAATACACCGCTCTAGTTCCCCCAATACTCTCCTAGCCTCTGAGGATGAGAGAGCAGTATACTGTTGACAGAAAAGCCGAATTTGCACTTTCCCCACATCCCACCATTGACTCAGAGACTCATACTCCTCTCTTCGCTGCCCCCATCTTTCCCAAAAAGTCTGGAAACCTGAGCAAAAAGTGGCATCTTGTAAGAGCTTTACATTGAACTTCCAATAAGATGCCTGCCGGGGTCCTGGTGAAATAGACAGCCGAGCCATGGTTATGTGGTGATCCGAAAACCCCACTGGGAGAATGGTAGCACCCAGCAGCCTATTGCTCTGATTCCTGGACATGTAAAAACGATCAAGTCGAGCTGCACTCACCCTAGCCCCAAAAACCTTCACCCACGTATACTGTCTTGTGTTTGGATGTTTAGTTCTCCAAACATCCACTAGGTCAAACTGATTAAAGATATCCCTTAACACTCCCACTGACACTGAATGAGGCTCTTCCCCATTTCTGTCTTTTGTAAAAATCCATTGTACAGTTCCAGTCACCTCCGATCACCAGCGTCTCCTCAGGCGCTACTTGTGAGAGTTCCTGTCTAAGACTCCCAAATAGAACCCCTCTTTCTCTCCCTGTGTTAGGCGCATACACATTTATAAAGACAAAACACATGTTGTTAATTTCTGCTTTAACAACAAGCAACCTACCCCTACACACCTCCTTTGAGGAGCAAATTTTTACAGCCAGACCCGGTGCAAAAAGGACTGCCACCCCTGCACTAAGATTTGTCCCATGGCTCAACACACTTGCCCCTTTCCACCAGAGCCCCCAATCAACTTCATTCACCACATCACTATGCGTCTCCTGCAGAAACAACACCTGTACTTTTTTTTGTTTTACATATTCACCCAACACACTCCTCTTTCCCGCATCTCTGGCGCCATTTATATTGAGCGAGCCTACCCGAAGAGTCTCCATAAGAAGTGGGAGAAAAGCCAGCAGAGAAATAGACCAATAGCAAAGCTCAAAAAGCCCCAGTGTCAGTAAGAAATTAAACATTTAAACAGTGTCTGAAGGTAAACCTTTACGCACTGTTGTGACCCACTTCCTCAACCTAAACCGTTTCCTGGGTGAGAGGACACCATGCCCCTCATTTCTCATAGCATGTTGTACTGATCTTACAAACTTTCTAGGATCAGGAAAAAAAGCCTCAAGATTAACTTTTTTCCCCTTAGTCTCATTCAGGAACCTTGTCAGTTCTCTCAACGTGTACTTAGACCCCTCGGGTTGACTGGCTGTCAGCTCCGGGCCAATTGAAGAGGAGTCTGAAAAAAATAACTCCTCATCCTCTTCCTCAGACTCACTTTCCTCCTCTTCTCTATCTCCCACCCTGACCACCTGCCCTTTCTCTCTGGTTAGGGCCTCACCCACAGCAACAGGCAACATTTCCATGGTGCCTTTGTCCACACCCTTTTTCTTTTTCCTCTTGACACCCTCCTCCTCCCCCCCTAATCTCTTACACTTCCCCACTATACTCTCCTCATCCACTAGAATAACCTGACTAGACGCAGTATCATCTGCACCACCCTCCATAGCATGACTAGGGCCAGCCTCAGCTACACCACCCTCCATAGCATGACTAGGGCCAGCCTCAGCTACACCACCCTCCATAGCATGACTAGGCCCAGCATCATCTGCACCACCCTCCATAGCATGACTAGGGCCAGCCTCAGCTACACCACCCTCCATAGCATGACTCGGCCCAGCATTATCTGCACCACCCTCCATAGCATGACTCGGCCCAGCATCATCTGCACGACCCTCCATAGCATGTCTAGGCCCAGCCTCAGCTACCCCACCATCTCTTGCCTGACTAGACCCAGCCTCTGCTTCTCCACCATCTCTAGCCTGACTAGACCCAGCCTCCACTACCCTACCATCTCTAGCCTGACTAGACCCAGCCTCTGCTTCTCCACCATCTCTAGCCTGACTAGACCCAGCCTCCACTACCCTACCATCTCTAGCCTGACTAGGCCCAGCCTCATCTACACCACCATCTCTAGACTGACCAGGCCCAGCCTCTACTATCTGCATCTCCTTACCCCCTGCATTTTGACCTCGATTTCCCCCACCTGCCGTTGTACCCTCACCTTGTCTATGGCCTTTATGTGGGCACGCAAAACTCTTGTGCCCCAAATCCCCACATTCAAAACACAGTAGACTATCTGTGCTGGCAAAACCGGCATAGAGCCCCTCCCCATGCCTCACTTTAAAATGCACATTTAGCTGTTGCTCATTATTGTTCAGAAACATAAACACTTGCCTCCTGAACGAAACAACGTGCTTAACGACATCTGCCTGAAAACCTGCTGACAGTACACGGAAACCGCTAGCAAACTTACCAAAACGACTCAGCTCTTTCCTAATTTGATCATCCGTAATAAACGGAGGCAAATTTGCCACTACAACTCTTGTTGAAGGGGTAGAGAGAGGTGAAATTGACACCAACACATCCCTTACAAATATTCCGCTAGCAATTAGCCTACCGACCAAATTAGCCCTTTTCATGAACACAACCACAGCTTTGTTCATTCTAGAAGCAGAATGTATAAACTCAGCTCCTACCTGTTCACCGACCGCGAGTAGAACCTCCTCCACCTTAACTCCTTTCTCAGGAACACACCTGAATCCATGCTGTATCGACAGCGTCTCCTCCGCGCTAGGCTGAGAAGCCATTGCGCACACTACACCTTCCAACCCCCAGGAAAGTTACTCTGTCCTCTTCCACCCTAACTTTGAAAAAAAAAAAACTTTGGATACCGCTAAAAACAAATATTTCATTAACCCTCCACCATAGAAAATAACATGTAAATAAAAGAATCAAGAAAGTTAGTTAGGATAGAGCTTTCCACACCAAACACTAAAACTCCAAAAAACTCCCAGCATGCACCGAGAGAGAGAGAGAGAGAGAGAGAGAGAGAGAGAGAGAGAGAGAGAGAGAGAGAGAGAGAGAGAGAGAGAGAGACTGATAAAAGGCTTTGATTTGAGAGAGGGGAAGGTAGGGAGGGAACCAGGATATGGCCAATTGAAGGCAAAGTAAACACAGGCCCTCTCACAGCCCACCCTTTCTGGCAGTCAATGAGGGGAACAATGTCCACTCTCCAAGACCAGGCTCAATACACCCTGCCGGCCCAGCATTCACAAACCTCAATGAGACTCACAGGGTGGGGGAAGGATGAGCCAGCGCTGGAGAAAAGGAAGTGGTGAAAAAGCCATAGAAGCCACAAGAGGGGCCAATAGACGCTGATGCTAGCAGGTGGATGTTGCTTCATTCAGACCCAATAGAGATGGGGGGAGGGGGGAGCATTTCCTCTGTTGAGAGGGTGATCAGGATGATCTGAAATCAGGTCCCTATTGAAATGGCCTCTTCTACGCTGACGTTTTGGCTCCCTCACCCCCGGCTAGACACATATAACACACACACACACACACACACACACACACACACACACACACACACACACACACACACACAAACACACACACACACACAAACACACACACACACACACACACACACACACACACACACACACACACACACACACACACACACACACACACACCTCCTCCTCTCCCTACATCTCTCTCCCTTCTCCTCCTCTCTCTCCGGCAGCACCTGGCACTCGGCAGCACAGCAGGGCGATGAGCTCAATAGCAGCGGAGTGAAGCAGTTAAGCGTCATTATATCTATATTCCAGCGCCATGGTAAAGCAAGGCCCCACACACTGCTCACACTGTCATTAACAGGCCAAGGACTCAAACAGCAGAGGGAGGGAGGCTGGGCAGGGACAGTGACAGGGACAAGGACAGGGACAGGGACAGGGACTCTGAAAGACTACATGATACTAACTGAGACTAAAAGACCTCCCTACTCCGGTCCACCACCCACCACCCGGAATAAAGAGACCAACCATGGGACTTATAGGTGTTCCTGTGCCTCCTGAGTGGGCTGTGCTGTGCTGTTCTTTAAGGCCTGTCTCCCACCCTCCCACAGCGCTGTGCTGTTCTTTAAGGCCTGTCTTCTACCCTCCCACAGCGCTGTGCTGTTCTTTAGGGCCTGTCTTCCACCCTCCCACAGCGCTGTGCTGTTCTTTAAGGCCTGTCTTCCACCCTCCCACAGCGCTGTGCTGTTCTTTAAGGCCTGTATTCCACCCTCCCACAGCGCTGTGCTGTTCTGTTCTTTAGGGCTTGTCTTCCACCTTCACACAGTGCTGTGCTGTTCTGTAGGGCCTGTCTTCTGTAGGGCCTGTCAAATGTATTTATATAGCCCTTCGTACATCACCTGATATCTCAAAGTGCTGTACAGAAACCCAGCCTAAAACCCCAAACAGCAAGCAATGCAGGTGTAGAAGCACGGTGGCTAGGAAAAACTCCCAAGAAAGGCCAAAACCTAGGAAGAAACCTAGAGAGGAACCAGGCTATGTGGGGTGGCCAGTCCTCTTCTGGCTGTGCCGGGTGGAGATTATAACAGAACATGGCCAAGATGTTCAAATGTTCATAAATGACCAGCATGGTCGAATAATAATAAGGCAGAACAGTTGAAACTGGAGCAGCAGCACGGTCAGGTGGACTGGGGACAGCAAGGAGTCATCATGTCAGGTAGTCCTGGGGCATGGTCCTAGGGCTCAGGTCCTCCGAGAGAGAGAAAGAAAGAGAGAATTAGAGAGAGCCCTCACACAGTGCTGTGCTGTGCTGTTCTGTAGGGCCTGTCTTCAACCTTCACACAGTGCTGTGCTGTTCTGTAGGGCCTGTCTTCCACCTTCACACAGTGCTGTGCTGTTATGTAGGGCCTGTCTTCCACCTTCACACAGTGCTGTGCTGCTCTGTAGGGCCTGTCTTCCACCTTCACACAGTGCTGTGCTGTTCTGTAGGGCCTGTCTTCCACCTTCACACAGTGCTGTGCTGTTCTGTAGGGCCTGTCTTCCACCTTCACACAGTGCTGTTCTGTTCTATAGGGCCTGTCTTCCACCTTCACACAGTACTGTTCTGTTCTGTAGGGCCTGTCTTCCAACCTCCCACAGTGCTGTTCTGTTCTGTAGGGCCTGTCTTCCACCTTCACACAGTGCTGTGCTGTTCTGTAGGGCCTGTCTTCCACCTTCACACAGTGCTGTGCTGTTCTGTAGGGCCTGTCTTCCACCTTCACACAGTGCTGTGCTGTTCTGTAGGGCCTGTCTTCCACCTTCACACAGTGCTGTTCTGTTCTTTAGGGCCTGTCTTCCACCTTCACACAGTGCTGTGCTGTTCTTGTGCGCAAGATGAAGGAACGTTTTGACAGAGATACAAGTGAGATGGGAGATATCAGTGGTGATATTACACAAAGAAACCCAAAGGAGAATGATGTAATTTATTTGGCAACAAATACCCATTTCTCATTGAAGCGCTTAGCGTCAGTGCTTTTCTCTGTCTGAATTCAGAGATTGAAAAGGAGGTTGGAGCCCGAAAAGGCTAGAAAGTAGTTGGACGGTTCAAAGAAGTTGGACGGTTCAAAGTAGTTGGACGGTTCAAAGAAGTTGGACGGTTCAAAGTAGTTGGACGGTTCAAAGAAGTTGGACGGTTCAAAGTAGTTGGACGGTTCAAAGAAGTTGGACGGTTCAAAGTAGTTGGACGGTTCAAAGAAGTTGGACGGTTCAAAGTAGTTGGACGGTTCAAAGTAGTTGGACGGTTCAAAGTAGTTGGACGGTTCAAAGAAGTTGGACGGTTCAAAGTAGTTGGACGGTTCAAAGTAGTTGGACGGTTCAAGGAAGTTGGACGGTTCAAAGTAGTTGGACGGTTCAAAGTAGTTGGACAGTTCAAAGTAGTTGGACGGTTCAAAGATGTTGGACGGTTCAAAGTAGTTGGACGGTTCAAAGTAGTTGGACGGTTCAAAGTAGTTGGACGGTTCAAAGAAGTTGGACGGTTCAAAGTAGTTGGACGGTTCAAAGTAGTTGGATTGTTCCACACATTGAGTGCATTTTGTGTAGTGTAACTTTTATTTGATTGAAGGTTCCATGTGGTCTATATTATTAAAGGGAACTTAATTTAATATAACAGGCTTTTAAAATGTATATTGGTGCACAAATTCTACTTAAAATATCGAAGGGACGCAAAAGGCACTCTATTTGAGGAACAACCCAGTTCCTATCTGAAATAAAACTCTGAAAGAAACTGTCTCTAAAACGGTCAAGACAAAACCGATGGAGCTGCTGAGGCTGTACTGGAGATCGAACTCATCAACATCACCACAATCTATTGTTACTGTTTTTGTTTTTGTCACTGAAAACGGTGTTGAAACATAAAAGTGCCCAGGATGACTTTGTGATATCTGGGCCCAGATTCATAAAACGTCTCAGGATAAGAGTTCTGATCTAGGGTTAGTTTTACCCTTTAGATCTTAGTCAGATGCCACGGGCAGTTTATGACAGTGTATTACTCTTAGATATGTTATGAATATGGGCCTGGACTCCAGACCTGGGTTGAAATACTATTCAGATATCCTTTATTAAAAAATATATAAATACTTTATATATTTGGAAATACAGTTGGAAAGAATGTGAAAATACTCAATTACAATGACTCAAATACACTCTAATGAATTAACCCAGGTATTTGAAATAATTATTTGAAAATCATTTTAAATACTATTTGGTCGACTATTTTGTTTTTACTTATAGTCATTCAAATCTTTAAAAAACATAGTATTTAAATAAGAAGTATTCAAATACACGTATTTGAACCCAGGTCAACAAGAGCTTGTAGCTCTCAGTGTGTCCGTCCCCCCCAGTGGTAAACTTTCATGTGGATCATCTGTGACTCTCTTCCCAATTATAAAGTGGACATGGAGTGGGGTTAGTGACTGAGTGTGTGTATGTGTGTGTGTACATGTGTGTGCGTCTTAGTGTGTGTGTGTGTGTGTGTGTGTGTGTGTGTGTGTGTGTGTCTGTGTGTGACACACAGAGAGATGTTCCCCTCCCATCAAGGTGCCCGTTAAAAAGATCAGAGGGGGATTCCCTTGCTATAATGGTACGTGTGTGCGTGTGTGTGTGTGTGTGTGTGTGTGTGTGTGTGTGTGTGTGTGCGTGCGTGCGTGCGTGCGTGCGTGCGTGTGCGTGTGCGTGTGTGCGTGTGTGCGTGTGTGCGCGTGTGTGTGTGTGCGCGCGCAGGGGAGGTGTGTATAAGCGTATGTTAATCAATGCCGTTAATGTAGCAATGAATTAGGAGTTTAGATGTCACGGCAGGGTTAACACAGCTGATCCATAGCACAAACCAGAGGGGCCACCCCAGGACCCCCCCCATTCCCTGGATCACAGGTTCAAGCCCGTATGGGAGCTAATTATGTCAAATTGGGAAAGTGTTGGGAAGTGCCGGGCATGTGGGGTCTCCCCGAGCACCATCACCCCCTGCCGTCAGGCTCCAATGGTGTCCACAGCGTTCGCACCTGCTCCGCACGGCAGCCAGGCTGCTGCCTGTGAAGACTGATAGATAGTGGTGAGCCCCATGGTCAATTACAGACTCCCCTCCCACCTACTCCACCCTGTATTGATGGACCAAGGGGGCCACAGGCTTTGTGACTGTGGATCATCTGCTGGAAATTGTCTCCCCGCCTCCCCAGCACCTGCACCAGTTGGGTTGGGGTAGGTGGGAGAGGTGGTGGGGGTACCGTTGGGGATCGGTGCTGTGTCGCCCTTCACACACACACATGCCTCTGAAATTAACAGGAGGTCTGGGATATAGAAGAGGGGCCTGCAATCTGCCACATGTGTCCCCCTCTGTTTATTATTCTGTAATTAGCCCTTTGTCAGTCTGCTGGGGGGGTTTACGTTTCCCCCTCCAGCCCCCATCAGGGGTGTCTGTGTTGAAAGACACACAGACAGTTCAAAACAAACAAGCAAGCACCCCTTTCTCTCTCTGTGGAGGGACAGAGGACGTAACGTACCAACAGCAATGACTTGGAGGAAGGGAGGGATGGAGGAATGGAGGGATGGATAGATGGAGGGATGGTGAGCAACCCCCCTCTCCCCACCCCCCCACCACGCAGCCATTTGGACAGGCTTTAAGAAACAAGCTGTCTGCTGTGTCTGCTGCCTGCCTGCTTTCATGTCTAGATGTATTTCAGCCTTTTGGAAGTCATGCAATGTGTCTGTGCTGAAACCAGCTGGTGCCATTCAACCTGTACTGGCCTCATAGGACATTGTATTTAGACAGACTTAGTCAATTTAAACAATTACAGCACTGAATATGCTTATTGGGGTGTTTATTGGGGTGTTTATTGGGATGTTTATTGGGGTGTTTATTGGGGTGTTTATTGGTGTGTTAATTGCGGTGTTTATTGGGGTGTTAATTGTGATGTTTATTGGGATGTTTATTGGGGTATTTATTGGGGTGTTTATTGGGGTGTTTATTGGGGTGTTTATTGGTGTGTTAATTGCGGTGTTTATTGGGGTATTTATTGGTGTGTTAATTGTGATGTTTATTGGGGTATTTATTGGGGTGTTAATTGTGATGTTTATCGGGGTGTTTATTGGTGTGTTAATTGCGGTGTTTATTGGGGTATTTATTGGGGTGTTAATTGTGATGTTTATTGGGATGTTTATTGTGGTGTTTATTGGGGTGTTTATTGGGGTGTTTATTGGGGTGTTTATTGGGGTATTTATTGGGGTATTTATTGGGGTGTTAATTGGGGTGTTTATTGGGATGTTTATTGGGGTATTTATTGGGGTGTTTATTGCGGTGTTTATTGGGATGTTTATTGGGGTGTTAATTGGGGTGTTAATTGTGATGTTAATTGTGATACCTACTTGCCAGTACTGGTACTAAACCTGCACTTGCTTCAGTAAATATAAATCTGTCTCAGATAACAGTATGTTTTAATAGGTCTGGACCATGGAAAGTGATGTTTAAAATGGGTCTCTCGGCAATGAGAAGGGTGAGTGAAAATGAGTGAACACTACCAACTGCAGTTGTGTGTGTGTGTTTGTGTGTGTGTGTGAATGAGGGTGTATGTGTATGCGCATTTGGTTGTGTGTGTGTGAATGTGTGTGTGTGGGTGAGAGAAAGGGGCAGTAAAACCACCTCCCCTGTTGTCGTGCATGAGGACAAAACTGGAGCACTTTGTTGTTGGAGAGCTAGGGAGAACCTGAGTGGCGACGCAGCCCTCCTTTCGTAGCATCTCATCTTTAAAGGAGGGAGGGCGGTAGGTCCCTCACAGTCTGGGGAGAAGAGGCAAAGCAAGGAGTTTAGTGGAAAAGCTGCTTATACATCTGAATTAACAGACTAAACCACAGGTTCATCACGGACCCATGTTATTATTATCCCCTGAGATAAGATAGAGCTGTAAACATGTCAGATGAATACAGCAATGGACGAGATGTTTTAAACATGACCGGCACTTTCTATTTCTGACATTCTACTTTGTAGTATATTATTATCTCTACCAATACTCTCTCTGTCACAGGCATGTCTGTCCTCTCCTGGTACTGTCTATACAAACACCAACCTAAGTGACTGTAGTCAGACATCTTCCATGGTGGTGTATAGGCCATGGCAACCGCTAAAAGACAGTCATGCTGATTGTTCATCAGAATGAACACACACACACACACACACACACACACACACACACACACACACACACACACACACACACACACACACACTAGGGAGGAAAACTATCGTGGCAATAAAATAATGATAGCAGCTTTAATGGCGTTTCAGCATGTTTCATTATGAATATCAGAATATGAAAGCCTCCAGGGTGCATTCTGGATTTCTGTAACAAATGAAATGCAAATTGCATTTTGAAAACAGTCCCCTCTCTGTGTTGCACCTAATAACAATTGGATACAAAAGTACAGATAGCCTTCTGTCCACACATCATTGGGGTCATGTGCTGCAATCTGAACCTTGACAATAAAGTAGAACGCTACTCAGCTTTTCCAGTATTCTAACATTAGTCAGTGAATACAGTTGAAGTTGGAAGTTTACATACACTTAGGTTGGAGTCATTAAAACTCCTTTATCAACCACTCCACAAATTCCTTGTTAACAAACTATAGTTTTGGCAAATCGGTTAGGACATCTACTTTGTGCATGACACAAGTCATTTTTGTTTACATAATTGTTTACAGACAGATTATTGAACTTATAATTCACTGTATCACAATTCCAGTGGGTCAGAAGTTCACATACACTAAGTTGACTGTGCCTTTAAACAGCTTGTAATATTCCAGAAAAGTATGTAATGTCTTTAGAAGCTTCTGATAGGCTAATTGACATAATTTGAGTCAATTGGAGGTGTACCTGTAGATGTATTTCAAGGCCTACCTTCAAACTCAGTGCCTCTTTGCTTGACCTCAAGGGAAAATCATAAGAAATCAGCCAAGACCTCAGAAAAAATTGTAGACCTCCACAAGTCTGGTTCATCCTTGGGAGCAATTTCCAAATGCCTGAAGGTACCACGTTCATCTGTACAAACAATAGTACGCAAGTATAAACACCATCGGACCTTGCAGCCATCATACCGCTCAGGAAGGAGACGCGGTCTGTCTCCTAGAGATGAACGTACTTTGGTGCAAAAAGTGCAAATCAATCCCAGAACAACAGCAAAGGGCCTTGTGAAGATGCTGGAGGAAACACAGTAAAACGAGTCCTATATCGACATACCCTGAAAGGCCGCTTGGCAAGGAAGAAGCCACTGCTCCAAAACCGGCATAAAAAGCCAGACTACAACTGCACATGTGGACAAAGATCGTACTTTTTGGAGAAATGTTCTCTGGTCTGATGAAACAAAAATAGAACTGTTTGGCCATAATGACCGTTGTTATGTTTGGAGGAAAAAGGGGGAGGCTTGCAAGCCGAAGAACATCATCCCAACCGTGAAGCACGGGGGTGGCAGCATCATGTTGTGGGGGTGCATTGGTGCAGGAGGGACTGGTGCACTTCACAAAATAGATGGCATCATGAGAAAGGAAAATTATGTGGATATATTGAAGCAACATCTCAAGACATCAGTCAGGAAGTTAAAGCTTGGTCGCAAATGGATCTTCCAAATGGATAATGATCCCAAGCATACTTCCAAAGTTGTGGCAAAATGGCTTAAGGACAACAAAGTCAAGGTATTGGAGTGGCCATCACAAAGCCCTGACCTCAATCCTATAGAAAATGTGTGGGCAGAACTGAAAAAGTGTGTGCGAGTGAGGAGGCCTACAAACCTGACTCCGTTACACCAGCTCTGTCAGGAGGAATGGGCCAAAATTCACCCAATTTATTGTGGGAGGCTTGTGGAAGGCCACCCGAAACGTTTGACCCAAGTTAAACAATTAAAAGGCAACTTTACCAAATACTAATTGAGTGTATGTAAACTTCTGACCCACTGGGAATGCGATGAAAGAAATAAAAGATTTCTCTATTTTTCTGACATTTCATATTCTTAAAATAAAGTGGTGATCCTAACTGACCTAAGACAGGGAATTTTTACTCTGATTAAATGTCAGGAATTGTGAAAAGCTGAGTTTAAATGTATTTGGCTAAGGTGTATGTTAACTTCTGACTTCAACTGTATAAGACAAATGTGTCACACCATGTGTTTGAATGCGATAGTTACTGGTAGGGCAGTATTGCAGTAGGTGTTCAATATTTATATTAGTAACTGACACTGAAGGCAATATTGGATTGCTCAGAGGTCAAGGCACAGTCCATGTTGTGGTCACGGGATGCATTCCAAATGGTGCCCTTTTCCCTATATTCTGCACAACTACCCCAAGGGGCCTGGTCAAAAGTACTGCACTATATAGGGAATAGGGATGCCATTTGGGATACAACATTTTTTAGTCTGTGACCCTCTTGTCTGTCTGCGGGGATTAATGTTGGGCTGGCATGTCCATGCAGACGTTATACATGCAGATGTTATACATACAGATGTTATACATGCAGATAATTTACATGCAGATGTTATACATGCAGATGTTATACATGCAGATGTTATACATGCAGATAATTTACATGCAGATGTTATACATGCAGATGTTATACATGCAGATGTTATACATGCAGATGTTATACATGCAGATGTTTTACATGCAGATCATTTACATGCAGATAATTTACATGCAGATGTTATACATGCAGATGTTATACATGCAGATGTTATACATGCAGATGTTATACATACAGATGTTATACATGGAGATGTTATACATACAGATGTTATACATGCAGATGTTATACATGCAGATGTTATACATACAGATGTTATACATGGAGATGTTATACATGCAGATGTTATACATGCAGATGTTATACATGCAGATAATTTACATGCAGATGTTATACATGCAGATCATTTACATG
Organism: Oncorhynchus clarkii lewisi; assembly: GCF_045791955.1. Taxonomy (NCBI): domain Eukaryota; kingdom Metazoa; phylum Chordata; class Actinopteri; order Salmoniformes; family Salmonidae; genus Oncorhynchus; species Oncorhynchus clarkii. Next base: position 60,725,039 of record NC_092164.1, read on the forward strand.
CAGATGTTATACATGGAGATGTTTCACATGGAAATGTTAGGGGTGCATGCAGTAAAATAGGTATGTCTGATGGAGCATGTCTCCCCATGTCCTCCCTCCACAGACAGACAGGCCGTGTCACCTCAACCATCTGGAGGGAGGGAGGGGGAGGATGGAGCATGGAGCATGGGAGGGAGGGAGATATATATATATATATATATATATATATATATATATATATATATATATATAAACTCAGCAAATAAAGAAAGATCTCTTTTTCAGGACCCTGTCTTTCAACGATAATACGTAAAAATCCAAATAACTTTACAGATCTTCATTGTAAAGGGTTTAAACACTGTTTCCCATGCTTGTTCAATGAACCATAAACAATTAATGAACATGCACCTGTGGAACGGTTGTTAAGACACTAACAGCTTACAGAGAGTAGGAAATCAAGGTCACAGTTATGAAAACTTAGGACACGAAAGAGGCCTTTATACTGAAAACAAAACGTGCCTTAGGCATGTTACAAGGAGGCATGAGGACTGCAGATGTGGCCAGGGCAATAAATTGCAATGTCCGTACTGTGAGATGCCTAAGACAGAGCTACAGGGAGACAGGACAGACAGCTGATCATCCTCACAGTGGCAGACCATGTGTAACTACATCTGCACAGGATTGGTACATCCGAACATCACACCTGCGGGACAGGTACAGGATGGCAACAATAACTGCCAGAGTTACACCAGGAACGGACAATCCCTCCATCAGTGCTCAGACTGTCCGCAATGGGCTGAGAGAGGCTGGACTGAGGGCTGTAGGCCTGTTGTAAGGCAGGTCCTCACCAGACATCACCGACAACAACGTCGCCTATGGGCACAAACCCACCATCGTTGGACCAGACAGGACTGGCAAAAATTGCTTTTCACTGACAAGTCACGGTTTTATCTCACCAGGGGTGATGGTCGGATTCGGATTTAACGTCAAAGGAATGAGTGTTACACCGAGGCCTGTACTCTGGAGCGGGATCGATATGGAGGTGAAGGGTCCGTCATGGTCTGGGACGGTGTGTCACAGCATCATCGGACTGAGCTTGTTGTCACTGCAGGCAATCGCAACGATGTGTGTTACAGGGAAGACATCCTCCTCCCTCATGTGGTACCCTTCCTGCAGTCTCATCCTGACATGACCCTCCAGCATGACAATGCCACCAGCCATACTGCTCGTTCTGTGCATGATTTCCTGCCAGACAGGAATGTCGGTGTTCTGCCATGGCCAGCGAAGAGCCCGGATCTCAATCCCATTGAGCACGTCTGGGACCTGTTGGATCGGAGGGTGAGGGCTAGGGCCATTCCCCCCAGAAATGTACGGGAACTTGCAGGTGCCTTGGTGGAAGAGTGGGGTAACATCTCACAGCAAGAACTGGCAAATCTGGTGCGGTCCATGAGGAGGAGATGCAGAGCAATACTTAACGCAGCTGGTGGCCACACCAGATACTGACTGTTACTTTTGATTTTGACCCGACCCCCCCTTTGTTCAGGGACACATTATTCAATTTCTGTTAGTCACATGTCTGTGGAACTTGTTCAGTTTATGTCTCAGTTGTTGAATATTGTTATGTTCATACAAATATTTACACATGTTAAGTTTGCTGAAAATAAACGCAGTTGACAGTGAGAGGACGTTTCTTTTTTTGCTGAGTTTATATATATATATATATAGAGAGAGAGATAGAGAGGGAGAGAGATATCTATATATAAAGAGAGAGGGAGGGAGATATATATATATATATATATATATATATATATATATACACTCCCGTTCAAAAGTTTGGGGTCACTTAGAAATGTCCTTGTTTTTGAAAGAAAAGCAATTTTTTTGTCCATTAAAATAACATCAAATTGATCAGAAATACAGTGTAGACATTGTTAATGTTGTAAATGACTATTGTAGCTGGACACAGCTGATTTTTTATGGAATATCTATATAGGCGTACAGAGGCCCATTATCAGCAACCATCACTCCTGTGTTCCAAAGGCACGTTGTGTTAGCTAATCCAAGTTTACCATTTTAAAAGGCTAATTGATCATTAGAATCCCCTTTTGCAATTATGTTAGCACAGCTGAAAACTGTTGTCCTAATTAAAGAAGCAATAAAACTGTCATTCTTTAGACTAGTTGAGTATCTGGAGCATCAGCATTTGTGGGTTCAATTACTGGCTGAAAATGGCCAGAAACAAAGGACTTTCTTCTGAAACTCGTCAGTATATTTTTGTTCTGAGAAATGAAGGCTATTCCATGCGAGAAATTGCCAATAAACTGAAAATCTCGTACAATGCTGTGTACTACTCCCTTCACTGAACAGCGCAAACTGTGTGTAACCAGAATAGAAAGAGAAGTGGGAGCACAACTGAACAAGAGGACAAGTACATTAGAGTGCCTAGTTTGAGAAACAGACGCCTCACAAGTCCTCAACTGGCAGCTTCATTAAATAGTACCCACAAAACACCAGTCTCAACTTCAACAGTGAAGAGGTGACTCCGGGATGCTGGCCTTCTAGAGTTCCTCTGTCCAGTGTCTGTGTTCTTTTGCCCATCTTAATCTTTTATTTTTATTGGCCAGTCTGAGATAGGGCTTTTTCTTTGCAACCCTGCCCAGAAAGCCAGCATCCCGGAGTCGCTTCCTCTCTGTTGTTGAGACTGGTGTTTTGAAAGAACACAGCCTGTTTGATTCCCTAACAGAAGACCGTGAGGCTCATAGCTGCTGAACTAATTAGCCAAACCCCAAATCAAAAGTAGCACACCGTGTAGGGAACAGGGTGCCATTTGGGATGCAACGTCTGTCTGTATCCTAGCCACAGGAAAGCCACAGTGATTACTGGGGGGGAGAGTGAATACAGGAGGGACCACAGTGACTACAAGGGGGGGGGGAGTGAATACAGGGGGGGCACAGTGATTACAGGGGGGAGAGTGAATACAGGAGGGGCCACAGTGACTACAGGGGGGAGAGTGAATACAGCGGGGGCCACAGTGATTACATGGGGAGAGTGAATACAGGAGGGGGCACAGTGATTACAGGGCACCACAGTGATTACATGGGGAGAGTGAATACAGGAGGAGGCACAGTGATTACAGGGCACCACAGTGATTACATGGAAAGAGTGAATACAGGAGGGGGCACAGTGATTACAGGGCACCAGAGTGATTACATGGGGAGAGTGAATACAGGAGGGGCCACAATGATTACATAGGGAGAGTGAATACAGGAGGGGACACAGTGATTACATGGGGAGAGTGAATACAGGAGGGGGCACAGTGATTACAGGGCACCACAGTGATTACATGGGGAGAGTAAATACAGGAGGGGGCACAGTGATTACATGGGGAGAGTGAATACAGGAGGGGCCACAGTGATTACATGGGGAGAGTGAATACAGGAGGAGGCACAGTGATTACAGGGCACCACAGTGATTACATGGAGAGAGTGAATACAGGAGGGGGCACAGTGATTACAGGGCACCAGAGTGATTACATGGGGAGAGTGAATACAGGAGGGGCCACAATGATTACATGGGGAGAGTGAATACAGGAGGGGCCACAGTGAATACATGGAGAGAGTGAATACAGGAGGGGGCACAGTGATTACATGGGGAGAGTGAATACAGGAGGGGGCACAGTGATTACATGGGGAGAGTGAATACAGGAGGGGGCACAGTGATTACAGGGCACCACAGTGATTACATGGGGAGAGTGAATACAGGAGGGGCCACAGTGATTACATGGGGAGAGTGAATACAGGAGGGGCCACAGTGAATACATGGGGAGAGTGAATACAGGAGGGGGCACAGTGATTACATGGGGAGAGTGAATACAGGGGGGGCCACAGTGATTACAGGGAGGGACACCGTGGTTACAGGGGGGCCATAGTGAGACACCGCCACAGGCTGCAAACTGTTTAGGGGACAACAAGGGCCCTTACAACGCCACAGACCACAGACTGTTTAGAGGACAATAAGGGCCGTTACACTACCACAGATCACAGACTGTTTAGGGGACAACAAGGGCCCTTACAACGCCACAGCTGACAGACTGTTTAGGGGACAACAAGGGCCCTTACAACGCCACAGCCGACAGACTGTTTAGGGGACAACAAGGGCCCTTACAACGCCACAGCCGCCAGACTGTTTTGGGGAAAACAAGGGCCCTTACAAAGCCACAGCCGACAGACTGTTTAGGGGACAACAAGGGCCCTTACAACGCCACAGCCGCCAGACTGTTTAGGGGACAACAAGGGCCCTTACAACGCCACAGCCGACAGACTGTTTAGGGGACAACAAGGGCCCTTACAACGCCACAGCCGCCAGACTGTTTAGGGGGCAACAAGGGCCCTTACAACGCCACAGCCGACAGACTGTTTAGGGGAAAACAAGGGCCCTTACAACGCCACAGCCGCCAGACTGTTTTGGGGAAAACAAGGGCCCTTAGTGAATTAACCAATGGATGGATTAGAAACTAGCTGCACACAACGATCAACATGACAAAGTAAAAAAATGGACACCTTCATTAGTTCCTTCCAGTATTAATGATTCACTCTCGTTAAAAACACTGTCAATTAAATGTCATAAAGCGTCACACGACAGTGTTCTGTGTACCACTACTTCACGTTTCCCTATTGGTTGTAAGATATTAGACCTATACATTACCTGACAGACGACGAGCAGTAATAGTAGCCCTGTGTCGGTCCCAATGTCTCATAATATGGGCTCACGTTAGCCCTAATGCACTCCCAAGTCCTAATAAGCCTAACACGGAGTGAACAGGGCTGCTGATAAGGCATCAGGCCCTCACCCTCGACCTGTTTTGTTGAGAGATAGAGAGAGAGAGAGAGAGAGAGAGAGAGAGAGACAGAGAGGTTATCAGTGCGAGAGACCACCTACACCACCATCCCTACGTATCTGATGACTGCCACTTGACACTGATAGACTCTGTGTCCCCCATTTAGAGGATAATGAGATTGTCTCTCGCTGCACAAAACACCACTGACCATAGAGCAGCTGAGAGATAAGAGAGAGAGAGAGAGAAAGGAAGGAGGGAAGGAAGGAGGGAGGGAGGGAGGGAGGGAGGGAGGGAGGGAGGGAGGGAGGGAGGGAGGGAGGGAGGGAGGGAGAGGAAGGAAAGGAGGAAGGGAAGGAGGGATGGAGGGAAAGGGAGGATAGAGAGAGAGACAGAGAGAGACAGAGAAGGAAAGAGAGCGAGAACACAGCCTATTTGACTCCCTAATTGAAGACCGTGAGGCTCAAAGCTGCTAAACTAAATACCCAAACCCCCACCTCACCTCACCTCACATACCCAAACCCCCACCTCACCTCACATACCCAAACCCCCACCTCACCTCACATACCCAAACCCCCACTTCACCTCACATACCCAAACCCCCACCTCACCTCACCTCACATACCCAAACCCCCACCTCACCTCACATACCCAAACCCCCACCTCACCTCACATACCCAAACCCCCACCTCACCTTGCATACCCAAACCCCCACCTTACCTCACCTCACCTCACATACCCAAACCCCCACCTCACCTCACATACCCAAACCCCCACCCCACTTCACCTCACATACCCAAACCCACAACCCACCTCACCTCACATACCCAAACCCCCACCTCACCTCACATACCCAAACCCCCACCTCACCTCACATACCCAAACCCCCACCTCAACTCACATACCCAAACCCCACCTCACCTCACATACCCAAATCCCCACCTCACCTCACCTCACATACCCAAACCCCCACCTCACCTCACACACCCAAACCCCCACCTCACCTCACCTCACCTCACATACCCAAACCCCCACCTCACCTCACATACCCAAACCCCCACCCCACCCCACCTCACCTCACATACCCAAACCCCCACCTCACCTCACCTCACATACCCAAACCCCCACCTCACCTCACATACCCAAACCCCCACCTCACCTCACCTCACATACCCAAACCCCCACCTCACCTCACATACCCAAACCCCCACCTCACCTCACCTCACATACCCAAACCCCCACCTCACCTCACATACCCAAACCCCCACCTCACCTCACCTCACATACCCAACCCCCCACCTCACCTCACCTCACATACCCAAACCCCCACCTCACCTCACATACCCAAACCCCCACCTCACCTCACATACCCAAACCCCCACCTCACCTCACCTCACATACCCAAACCCCCACCTCACCTCACATACCCAAACCCCCACCTCACCTCACCTCACATACCCAAACCCCCACCTCACCTCACATACCCAAACCCCCACCTCACCTCACATACCCAAACCCCCACCTCACCTCACATACCGAAAACCCCCACCTCACCTCACATACCCAAACCCCCACCTCACCTCACATACCCAAACCCCCACCTCACCTCACATACCCAAACCCCCACCTCACCTCACCTCACATACCCAAACCCCCACCTCACCTCACATACCCAAACCCCCACCTCACCTCACCTCACATACCCAAACCCCCACCTCACCTCACCTCACATACCCAAACCCCCACCTCACCTCACCTCACATACCAAAACCCCCACCTCACCTCACATACCCAAACCCCCACCCCACCTCACATACCCAAACCCCCACCTCACCTCACATACCCAAACCCCCACCTCACCTCACATACCCAAACCCCCACCTCACCTCACCTCACATACCCAAACCCCCACCTCACCTCACATACCCAAACCCCCACCTCACCTCACCTCACATACCCAAACCCCCACCTCACCTCACATACCCAAACCCCCACCTCACCTCACATACCCAAACCCCCACCTCACCTCACATACCCAAACCCCCACCTCACCTCACATACCCAAACCCCCACCTCACCTCACATACCCAAACCCCCACCTCACCTCACATACCCAAACCCCCACCTCACCTCACCTCACATACCCAAACCCCCACCTCAACTCACATACCCAAACCCCCACCTCACCTCACCTCACATACCCAAACCCCCACCTCACCTCACCTCACATACCCAAACCCCCACCTCACCTCACCTCACATACCCAAACCCCCACCTCACCTCACATACCCAAACCCCCACCTCACCTCACATACCCAAACCCCCACCTCACCTCACATACCCAAACCCCCACCTCACCTCACATACCCAAACCCCCACCTCACCTCACATACCCAAACCCCCACCTCACCTCACATACCCAAACCCCCACCTCACCTCACATACCCAAACCCCCACCTCAACTCACATACCCAAACCCCCACCTCAACCTCACATACCCAAACCCCACCTCAACTCACATACCCAAACCCCACCTCACCTCACATACCCAAACCCCACCTCACCTCACATACCCAAACCCCCACCTCACCTCACCCCAAACCCCCACCTCACCTCACATACCCAAACCCCCACCTCACCTCACATACCCAAACCCCCACCTCACCTCACCTCACATACCCAAACCCCCACCTCACCTCACATACCCAAACCCCCACCTCACCTCACATACCCAAACCCCCACCTCACCTCACATACCCAAACCCCCACCTCACCTCACATACCCAAACCCCCACCTCACCTCACATACCCAAACCCCCACCTCACCTCACCTCACATACCCAAACCCCCACCTCACCTCACCCCAAACCCCCACCTCACCTCACCTCACATACCCAAACCCCCACCTCACCTCACCTCACATACCCAAACCCCCACCTCACCTCACCTCACATACCCAAACCCCCACCTCACCTCACACCTCACATACCCAAACCCCCACCTCACCTCACATACCCAAACCCCCACCTCACCTCACATACCCAAACCCCCACCTCACCTCACATACCCAAACCCCCACCTCACCTCACCTCACATACCCAAACCCCCACCTCACCTCACATACCCAAACCCCCACCTCACCTCACCTCACATACCCAAACCCCCACCTCACCTCACCTCACATACCCAAACCCCCACCTCACCTCACCTCACATACCCAAACCCCCACCTCACCTCACATACCCAAACCCCCACCTCACCTCACATACCCAAACCCCCACCTCACCTCACCTCACATACCCAAACCCCCACCTCACCTCACATACCCAAACCCCCACCTCACCTCACCTCACATACCCAAACCCCCACCTCACCTCACATACCCAAACCCCCACCTCACCTCACATACCCAAACCCCCACCTCACCTCACATACCACATACCCAAACCCCCACCTCACCTCACATACCCAAACCCCCACCTCACCTCACATACCCAAACCCCCACCTCACCTCACATACCCAAACCCCCACACCTCACCCCAAACCCCCACCTCACCTCACATACCCAAACCCCCACCTCACCTCACATACCCAAACCCCCACCTCACCTCACCTCACATACCCAAACCCCCACCTCACCTCACCTCACATACCCAAACCCCCACCTCACCTCACCTCACATACCCAAACCCCCACCTCACCTCACATACCCAAACCCCCACCTCACCTCACATACCCAAACCCCCACCTCACCTCACATACCCAAACCCCCACCTCACCTCACATACCCAAACCCCCACCTCACCTCACATACCCAAACCCCCACCTCACCTCACATACCCAAACCCCCACCTCACCTCACATACCCAAACCCCCACCTCACCTCACATACCCAAACCCCCACCTCAACTCACATACCCAAACCCCACCTCAACTCACATACCCAAACCCCACCTCACCTCACATACCCAAACCCCACCTCACCTCACATACCCAAACCCCCACCTCACCTCACATACCCAAACCCCCACCTCACCTCACATACCCAAACCCCCACCTCACCTCACATACCCAAACCCCCACCTCACCTCACCTCACATACCCAAACCCCCACCTCACCTCACATACCCAAACCCCCACCTCACCTCACATACCCAAACCCCCACCTCACCTCACATACCCAAACCCCCACCTCACCTCACATACCCAAACCCCCACCTCACCTCACATACCCAAACCCCCACCTCAACTCACATACCCAAACCCCACCTCAACTCACATACCCAAACCCCACCTCACCTCACATACCCAAACCCCACCTCACCTCACATACCCAAACCCCCACCTCACCTCACATACCCAAACCCCCACCTCACCTCACATACCCAAACCCCCACCTCACCTCACATACCCAAACCCCCACCTCACCTCACCTCACATACCCAAACCCCCACCTCACACATACCCAAACCCCCACCTCACCTCACATACCCAAACCCCCACCTCACCTCACATACCCAAACCCCCACCTCACCTCACATACCCAAACCCCCACCTCACCTCACCTCACATACCCAAACCCCCACCTCACCTCACATACCCAAACCCCCACCTCACCTCACCTCACATACCCAAACCCCCACCTCACCTCACATACCCAAACCCCCACCTCACCTCACCTCACATACCCAAACCCCCACCTCACCTCACATACCCAAACCCCCACCTCACCTCACCTCACATACCACACATACCCAAACCCCCCTCACCTCACCTCACCTCACATACCCAAACCCCCACCTCACCTCACATACCCAAACCCCCACCTCACCTCACATACCCAAACCCCCACCTCACCTCACATACCCAAACCCCCACCTCACCTCACATACCCAAACCCCCACCTCACCTCACATACCCAAACCCCCACCTCAACTCACATACCCAAACCCCACCTCAACTCACATACCCAAACCCCACCTCACCTCACATACCCAAACCCCACCTCACCTCACATACCCAAACCCCCACCTCACCTCACATACCCAAACCCCCACCTCACCTCACATACCCAAACCCCCACCTCACCTCACATACCCAAACCCCCACCTCACCTCACCTCACATACCCAAACCCCCACCTCACCTCACATACCCAAACCCCCACCTCACCTCACATACCCAAACCCCCACCTCACCTCACATACCCAAACCCCCACCTCACCTCACATACCCAAACCCCCACCTCACCTCACCTCACATACCCAAACCCCCACCTCACCTCACATACCCAAACCCCCACCTCACCTCACCTCACATACCCAAACCCCCACCTCACCTCACCTCACATACCCAAACCCCCACCTCACCTCACATACCCAAACCCCCACCTCACCTCACATACCCAAACCCCCACCTCACCTCACATACCCAAACCCCCACCTCACCTCACATACCCAAACCCCCACCTCACCTCACATACCCAAACCCCCACCTCAACTCACATACCCAAACCCCACCTCAACTCACATACCCAAACCCCACCTCACCTCACATACCCAAACCCCACCTCACCTCACATACCCAAACCCCCACCTCACCTCACATACCCAAACCCCCACCTCACCTCACATACCCAAACCCCCACCTCACCTCACATACCCAAACCCCCACCTCACCTCACCTCACATACCCAAACCCCCACCTCACCTCACATACCCAAACCCCCACCTCACCTCACATACCCAAACCCCCACCTCACCTCACATACCCAAACCCCCACCTCACCTCACATACCCAAACCCCCACCTCACCTCACCTCACATACCCAAACCCCCACCTCACCTCACATACCCAAACCCCCACCTCACCTCACCTCACATACCCAAACCCCCACCTCACCTCACATACCCAAACCCCCACCTCACCTCACCTCACATACCCAAACCCCCACCTCACCTCACATACCCAAACCCCACCTCACCTCACATACCCAAACCCCCACCTCACCTCACCTCACATACCCAAACCCCCACCTCACCTCACATACCCAAACCCCCACCTCACCTCACCTCACATACCCAAACCCCCACCTCACCTCACATACCCAAACCCCCACCTCACCTCACCTCACATACCCAAACCCCCACCTCACCTCACATACCCAAACCCCCACCTCACCTCACATACCCAAACCCCCACCTCACCTCACATACCCAAACCCCCACCTCACCTCACCTCACATACCCAAACCCCCACCTCACCTCACATACCCACACCCCCACCTCACCTCACATACCCAAACCCCCACCTCACCTTGCATACCCAAACCCCCACCTCACCTCACATACCCAAACCCCCACCTCACCTCACATACCCAAACCCCCACCTCACCTCACATACCCAAACCCCCACCTCACCTCACCTCACATACCCAAACCCCCACCTCACCTCACATACCCAAACCCCCACCTCACCTCACCTCACATACCCAAACCCCCACCTCACCTCACATACCCAAACCCCCACCTCACCTCACCTCACATACCCAAACCCCCACCTCACCTCACATACCCAAACCCCACCTCACCTCACATACCCAAACCCCCACCTCACCTCACCTCACATACCCAAACCCCCACCTCACCTCACATACCCAAACCCCCACCTCACCTCACCTCACATACCCAAACCCCCACCTCACCTCACATACCCAAACCCCCACCTCACCTCACCTCACATACCCAAACCCCCACCTCACCTCACATACCCAAACCCCCACCTCACCTCACATACCCAAACCCCCACCTCACCTCACATACCCAAACCCCCACCTCACCTCACCTCACATACCCAAACCCCCACCTCACCTCACATACCCAAACCCCCACCTCACCTCACATACCCAAACCCCCACCTCACCTTGCATACCCAAACCCCCACCTCACCTCACATACCCAAACCCCCACCTCACCTTGCATACCCAAACCCCCACCTCACCTCACATACCCAAACTCATTTCACTGACAAAGAACCTGAGAGCAACAATAATAAAGAAGTGTTAGTGAAAAGATGGAAGTGGGCGAACGGACGTGTCTTATTGGTGGAAAAGGAGCATAGCTCCTAATAGAATTCCACATGCTGTCTTCCTCAGGTAGAGTAGGAGGAGAGAGAGCAGGCAATAAAGGGCTGGAAGGGAAGAAGCTGACTAATTGAAAAGAGCCAAGCAGAGCGGAATCTGATACCGCCGCCGCATCGTTTGCTCCTCTCTCTCTCTCTCTCTCTCTCTCTCTCTCTCTCTCTCTCTGTCTCTCTCTCTCTCTCTCTGTCTCTCTCTCTCTGTCTCTCTCTCTCTCCCCTCTCTCTCTCCTCTCTCTCTCTCTCTCCTCTTTCTCTCTATCTCCTCTCTCTCTCTCTCTCTCTCTCTCTCTCTCCTCTCTCTCCTCTCTCCCTCCTTTCTCCCCCACTGAAGCCCATCGGCAGCCTCGTGTGATTCCAAAAGGCATGGAGGAGCGAAAAGCGGAACGAACAGAGCAAGGCAGGCTGGAAAAACTGTTGCTCACACGCTGATGTGTACTCTTCCCTGTGTGGACAACACGCTGTGACGGAGTGCCTTTGTGCTCTCATTTGAAGGGTTGATGCTGCCTTGGGCTCAGGCTCAGATCCTTCTATTCTCCCCCATTGGTTTTGGCTTGACTGATGCAGTGCTGCACAGCCTCCATGCCAAACCCCTCTAGGTCACACACACACATATTCATTCCATTCACACATTATGTACAAGAGGAATTTTTATTTTATTTTTCAGAAAAGCGTGAAGGATATGAATTATTTTGGCATGCACTTAGCCAGGCAGACACACACACACACACACACACACACACACACACACACACACACACACACACACACACACACACACACACACACACACACACACACACACACACACACACATAAACATACACCAGCCAAAAACATAAACACCTTCTCTCCCATAAAAACATGAACACATATAATCACACCTATCCATACACTGAGCAGTGGTGGCTTTTTGACTTTGAGCCAAGCGCTGCTCTCATCTCCATGTTTATGTATGTCTCCACTAGCTGGGCAGTCAGAGAACAAGTGACACAGTGAGGTAGAGTCAGGACTCAGCTTACAGGTTCCAGGGCCCTGGGTGACACTGCTGTGAGGCTGCACCACAAGGTTCTAGGTTATAGGTTATAGGTTCCAGGTTCCATTCTGGGGCCCTGGCTCAGCCTGCCTAGGACAGGTGGGGAAGGGAGTGTTTGGGAAGGGAGGGGTGGGGTGGGGACTGTTGGCTGTCTGCACAGGGTTTTCTGCTCCAGCAATAAAAATGCTAATCAGGTCCGATTCCCCTGATGACATGCTCTATGTAAAACAGGTTATAGTTCCCAGCTCCACATGTGTACTCTCAATTTACCAGTTGTCCTTTCTTTATTCTCATCTCTTGATGTGGTCTTCATTAAGATGCGATCGACTGGATGTTTGTACACCCCTCCCTCTCTCTCTCTCTTCCTCTGTCTATCTCAGGCTAATGACAGCGGCTGGGCTTTGTGTGTGTGTGTGTGTGTGTGTGTGTCATCCAGCTACACTCTAGCTTTCACACTGATATAATGGGGAGCCTTTTCGGTCTGATAAGAGGAGTTGTGTGGTTGGTAATTAAAGGTCAGAGGAGCCAGGAGATTAAAGAATCGTCCCGTAGAAGTGGGGCGATAGTCAACAGCGTCTCTCAACAACCTTTTTGTGCCTTGTTCGTTATCTTAATATCTCAGTATTAACAGCAATCATTTAAACATTAAACACCAAGGTTTTTGTTAATGTTAATGTTGTTAATGTTAGACTCAACCTTTCTTCCACAATCCCCTTTTATTTTCCCAGGACAAAACAGACCTGAATGGGGAAAACAAACATTAATCTGCATAATGTCTCCTTTGTCCCCATTTCAGCCTCTTTAACTTTCACATTTAATTAGTTTCAGGCCCTGGCAGGGTGATATACAGGGGGTTTGGGAGAACCCCCCCCCCCCCAAACATTGGGGGGTAGGGGGCTGGTGGGAGTCCCATCCCCAGAGACCTGTTATGACAAATAAGATGAATGTCACCCCAGTCTCCAGACTGCCCCAGATTAGACTGATAGGTGATTTTCTCAAGAGAAGGCCCATATATAAAACGCTACGCCATATCTCTGTGGTGGGCATTTGGGATGGGGCGGACAAAGAGTCATATGGACATGGGAGTATTAGGACACACACACACACACACACACACACACACACACACACACACACACACACACACACACACACACACACACACCAAACCCCCCCTCATGTGGTCCTAATGACCACTCATGCATGGGGGGCAGGGGTGAGGGGTCAGAGAGGGGCCCCAGCAGGGGGTACCCCCATCTTCAGGGGCGCTGAAGCGATGGATGAGATGGGGAACCTGGCAGTCAGATACTCCTGGCAGACAGGACGCATGTGTTGTGTGGGATGAAACCCATATGATCAGCTTAGATAGACAGAGTCTAGACTGCTTGATATGCAATAGATGTTACCCTTAGGTTAATACGCCTGCACCCCATTATCATAAACAGATAGAATTTTAAATAGTTTGTTTACTTAACATATATAGGACTCTAAATTCAATGCCACCCAGAGTCACTAGATACCTGTCTGGAAATGCCAGAAAAGTCAACCGTATGACGTTTGTCAGCACCGGTAAAGCAGAGTGTGTATTTTCTGCCGGTGAAATTTTCAGATGCCACTCTGAGGTAAATGAATGTCTCCTCTATTCTGCTGCCTGCTCACTGCAGCAGCTCTCTGGCACACTTAGACATCCAATAGTCTGAAAGCAATTTACTTCAACACTTCAGTGAACCCCCAGACAGGCTGATGCATGGCCTCTATATCCCTAAAGTCTTATAGAATCACAAATCAAGGCAACAGGGACAGAGCAGCAACAGTGTAAAACAGAAAGAAGAAAAAAATAACAGGAAGATAGTAGTTTTGTTCCACAAAAATAATTGCCCAAAACTTTTACAAAAGATACAGTGTGGACTCAACAAAAGCTCATTATAATTGTGTTTGTGTGTATTCGGATGCAATGTAATATTTTTTTGCCGTTGCGTCATCATCCAATTTCTTACAGCTATTAAATGAGGGATTCTAATGAGGATTCTCGTTCATTTGAAATAGTTCTGCTAACTTGTTAGTTGTGCCTGTTTATCTGAGGTCACTGATGACACTGCTCTATCCATTTTACAGAAGGCATGTAACGCATGATGTCAGATCTTTACATTTAACATTACATCACAAACCGTAAACCATTCCTACCTCCAATCCAAAAGTCATTTGGAATTTTTGGATGTCTGACACCAACTTTTTCTCAGTTACATATTTATGAAATCTATATGTTTTAGGGGGCATCAGAGGACCAATTCCACCTCTCTAGATATACAGTATAATATCTGCATGGTTGTGAGAGAAGGTAAGTTACTTTACCCAAAGAAAAGGATTCAGCAAAATTTCAATATAGCTCTACTTCAAGGTGGGAGACAATACGGCGGCCTCTAATATTTCATGATCCCCCCCCCGATCCCTTTACTGGCTTATAGCGCTGACAAAGCCTCTAAGTCTGCATTACTGGCCCATACAATACTATATTCTGACCATGGAAGGGACATTTTCTGATGAGATTTTAAGGCTGGAATGTCTGTTTTAAATCTTCTTGAGGTGACAGTGGCATCTATAGGCATTCATAATATAGTGGGAGGCTGTAGTGATGACTCAATGCTTTGGTAGAGGAGGTAGCTGTCCTTATCTTATAGATAAATATATACCAAATGGTACCCTATTCCCTATATATAGTGCACTACTTTTGACCAGGGCTCTGGTCTAAAGTAGTCCACTATAGAGAGAATAGGGTGCCATTTGGGATGAATCCATAGATTAAGTTTTAGTTCCAAAGTGTGGTTATTGGTCTATAGTACAGTTATCATGTCTTCCATACTAAAGCTCGTTGAATTTCCCTATAACCTTAAATGGACCATGTCTTTTATATCCAGTACTCTACCCCAAAACAATGTTTTGTTTGCTTAGTGAAGCCGCATTTATGCATTTTATGCATTTCATAAATAATTAGGGTATCACCATACATCATGAACCGACGGTATCAATATACATATGTTAATTAACCCATGGTTCTGTCAGCTGAGCCCATCGTTAATGTGTCTCTCTCACACACACACACACACACACACACACACATACAAACACACATCTCTCATTAAACAGCCGTGGGCCTCGCCCACCAGACACCAACCCCTCCATCAAGGTGCTCTCTCTGCCCTGGACCTTGCCTGCATCCAGCTGCCATGCCTGGGTAGTGGCAGGCAGACGGGCAGGCAGACGGGCAGGCAGACGAGCAGGCCAGAAAGGCTCTGCAGCTGCCTTCTCTCCCAGGATCAGGACCACACCAACCATGTCCAGGTGGAGACCAAGCCAAGGGAGGGGAGGTGGAGCTGGGGTGGAGAGGGGTTCGGTGGAAGGAGGTGGTGGTGGTGGGTAGACCAGATGATGAAACGTACAGGAGGGAGTCCGAGGGTCAAGCTTGGGGTAGACAGGTAATGGATGAAAGGGGGTCAATTACATCATGTTATTGTAATGTTGTTGTAATGTTATTGCAATGTTGTTGTGATGTTATTGTAATGTTATTGCAATGTTGTTGTAATGTTATTGAAATGTTATTGTGATGTTGTTGTAATACTATTATGATGTTGTTGTAATGTTATTGTAGTGTTGTTGTAGTGTTATTGCAATGTTGTTGTAATGTTTTTGCAATGTTGTTGTAATGTTATTGTAGTGTTGTTGTAATGTTGTTGTAATGTTATTGTAATGCTTTTGTAATGTTGTTGCGATGTTATTGTAATGTTGTTATAATGTTTCTTGTCGTAGAAGATGTGTTCAATTAACACCAATGCGTTGTGTGTTTTCTCTCTCGTTAGGCTGGACAATTAAGGGTTAGCTATTCGGAGAGGAAGTTGTGTGAAATCCGAAGGACTGGATTTATAGCAGATAATTGGGCTTAGAGAGCTCCTCTCACCCACTTATAAAAAAGGGAAAACAAATCCTCTTATCTTTGTAATGAAGAACTGACGTGGAAGATGAATCTTTTTTTCAGAGCTGTGTTGTTTACACAGTATAAACATGATGGAAATGACCACAGTAAGACTAAATGAAATAAACAGGATATGGGTGGTTGGGTCGACATAGTGAGGTTGTTTTGTTAATCAGTCCCAGCCATGTTCATCTCTTCCCAAAGTCTATTGTTTTCAGCTGGATCCAGTAACATTGTCTGGTTCACAAATGGCACCTTGTGCCCTTTATAGTGCACTACATTTAACCGAGGTCCATGGGAATCTGGTCAAAAATAGTGCACTATTTCGGGAGTAGGGTGACATTTGGTACTAACCTATTGTCAATTTGTTAACATTTTTCATTGAATTTCTAATAATTATAGAAACAAAATGATTGACAAACTCATTGCTGTGGAGTAATTTCCTTTCTCCACCAAGTTTATTGGTGTATTGACTAACACCAACTAGTGTTCTGCTTTGCACTGTGCACATAGACATGTCTGCCTGCAGATACTCTGCACATCTGCTGCTGATCAAGTTCTGGATTTTTAATTAGGTTTATTTTAGCATCTACTACAGGGATCTACCATATCGCTGGAGAGAATGCAGGTGCCTTGCCTATCTGTCTAATGTATCTATATTTTCACTAACACATCATGACACAAACCACTTGACCTTCTCTTTGTCCTCTGTAAAATGTTCCAGGAGACGTTCTGTTTACATTTGCCGAATGACAAAACGAGTTAATTTGAATATCTATTGTTTAAAACTCACACGAGAGAATTAAATGTCAATGAGTTCTTCTGATTTGGGTTTTGGGTGTTGACTACTATTATGCAAATTAGAGACGCGCAAGCTTCTATATTTGTCATGCCTTTTTTAAGCTGAACTCAGCAGTTCCCGGGAATTTTCTGTGCGCTAGGTGAGGCACAAGCAGAATGGACTGTTTTCTCTTGTCTTTTTTCTTCCCTTCCATAAACAAGTCAGGTCACCCCTTCCCGGCTATCCTCAGGCATGGTATTGTGGAGTTTGTTAACGGCAAAGATGCAAGGTGATTTTATGCCCTGTTTCCGCAGGGTTGTGGATTGAGCTTGGTTGTTTTAGTCCCCTACATTCGGTGTGTTAGACAGGGGTCAGGTGTGAATCAACAGAGGTTACGAACTGCTATAATCAGCATGAAAAGCAGAGGCTATATCCCCGATGCAAAATATTTAATTTAAACAATCACCTTCACACATACGCTAAAATAGACAGATTATGGTTACGTAATTCTGATGAAGGCTAACATAGATTTACAGTAGGCCTATTCTTATTTCTGTCCAACGTAAGCATAACCTACAGTGGGCCTACACAGGCAATAATAGTAGCCTAATAGGTGCGTAGCCTATGTGTATTAAAGTCGTATCAAAACTGGTAGGTTATAGCATATCCGGACTGCAGTGCACATGTGACCCATACAATTGCACGGGGCACGCGGGGGACTAACCGGGCGCTGACACAAACACAAAGGCGTCCTGCTGCAGGAAAGAACAAAAAGAACACGATGTCAAACAACCAAGGATACTACTGCTCCTGGATCTCCGTTAATTGCGCACATATGGCCCCTGCAGGAATCATTGAGGAAAAATACCTTCTGGTACCCAGCTCCTGTGATTTGCATAAAGAGAACACCATTGGCTTATAGAGTGTGATGTAAAAAAGTGACCTGCAAGCCTCGGGCAACAGCCAACATTTGATTTTGTGGTTAGCGTTAGCGTTGGTTTGAAAACGTTGAGTGAGCGGGGGTTTGTAAAAGTTATTACTGTGGTGGAAGATGCAGTCTTTTATTTTCAAAACATGAAGCTCCTAAGCTCATCCTTACTGGCCAAATAAAAATTAATTTACGTCAACTTATTGTCCCCTAAAAAAGTATCCTAAACATGTTCATAATACTGTATAGCTAAATCAATATGTCGGTGTAGTAAGAACATAGAACACAAATTAAATGATAGACCTACAGGACTATTAAGATAATAGTATATAGCCTACTGTTTTTATCTGTCAGTGTTGCATTTATTGTGATGATTTACTGAAAATAAATAATGGTCAACATAATAATAATACAACATAATCGTTATAAACGGAAGGGAAAAAAAAGAAATCGTGGACGACTCACCAAGTCCATAAATCATCCTAGTTCAACGTTGGTCCCGGGAGATATCTTTTGATGGATTAAATTAAGCACTTCCATCTCCATCTCGCACATGATCGCAGCCATATAAATCCCAACAGCTGATCAACCGACTTCAGAAAGCCCAAGACCTTCAACAGAGTTCAGCACAGAGAGAGAGCGAAAGGGGGGAAAAGCCGGAGCTAGCTGAGAGGCAGCGTTTTCATGAGTGACTTTTCTGCCATCCTCTATTACAATGAGTGGTAAATATTTACGTGGGAACTGTCAAATACTCCATTAATAAAGGGACGCTCTGTGAAGTTTAAAACGAGCCAAATCCTGGGAGCAGTTATCAGACTCTTTTCTAGGGTCGACCTGTGAGGAGACTGAGTACAGCTGCACGAGGAAGACAGAGAGCGAGAAGAGCGAAGGAACGGATCTCTCACTGTCTCACAGCGGGGGTGCTGTCCAGTGCTGAAGCCTGCCTGCCTGCCTATACATGCACGCGGCACTGAAAAGGAGCTATCCAGTGCTGAAGTTGCATTTCTTACCAGCGGAACACGGCGCTGTCGCACGTAAACCAGCAGCTCAACAAGGACTAGCAGCGTGAGGATTCGGAAGGGATCTCAAGCTTTTCTCCCTGTGCTGGCATCTGATCACACACAAATCGTCTTGCTGAAGAGCGATTCAGCCCGTATATACAGCTAGTCCCTTTTCAGCCCGCCTTGCATGAGGAGTGACCCATTGAACCACTGGACGAGTGTTGTTTTGTGCAGCGTAGAACCATGCCAAGATCTTTTCTGGTCAAAAAGGTTAAGCTCGATGATTTCTCATCTGCTGATCTGGAGAGACATTATGGCAGGTCGAGGACCGACCTCAGCCTCCGCTTTCATGAAAAAGGTAAAGCTGTTAGAATCTCTGACTTTTATCGGCATGCACAATGTTTATCTTTTATTGCTTGGTATTCTATGTGTAGGCTATACTAAGTGCTTATTTGTAGTCTATTTGCGTGTGGATAAGCTTGTTGCACATCAAGCTTTGATGACCCGCGGTCACATCCTATTCAATACAGTCACATTTTTCATTTTTGTCGACTCTGCACATTTCCCGAGGCAGGGATATTTCAAGTGCTCTACAGCGGAGCACACAAGGTTAAAACCCTGTTGAGCTACATATACCCACAAGTGTGCAACAGACGAGTGTGCAATATACTGTAGATTAGAATACGGCTTTATAGTGTATTCCTTTGGATCATTAGTCCAAGCCCACTACCATAGCCACACACAGAGACAGAAAGGATAGATAGAGAGAGAGAGTCTGTTTGCCTCTAAAACGAAGGCTTGATCATGTTTCAAGACATTATTTACGCTCTAGAAAATACAGTGCGTGCACTTGCATTTGCATAACCAGACTGTATTTTTTCCGGAAGTACATTTATAGAATATTCATCCACATTCCTATCTCTTGGTCATGGAGTACCCTGGATGGACCTGGATGTAAGTGAGACTATGTGTACGTTCAGTGGTGCACATCGACCTATATTCTGAGAAAGGCAAATGCAATTATAACTGAAGTGATAGTATTCCCCTTGCGCCTTTGTCCTTAAATGGGATAGCTCACTAATTGAAACTGAGAGATATTGATTTTTTTGGGTGAAGTGATGTAGAAACAAAATACCTTCACAAGAAGTCAATGTCTTTCAACCCACCTCTGCTGGAACTGTAAATGACTGAAATAATAGGCTGCAGAGCTCACGCACTGTGAGTCACAAAGGAAGCCTTGCAACTAGGGAGAATTACACTGTTGCATCAGTTAACATCAGTAGGCCAAATCACATGAATAATTTAATCCGTCTGTTGTTCTTTTCAACGCTACAGGGTACATCAGTGACTACATGACCCCGTCTGTCTACGACGGCGAAAGTGACAATGGCATCCACAGCGAAAAAGGCCCCTCTCCCAGCCCCATCTACAATGGCATCCATAGCGACTACGGAGCACCAGACTCGGACCAGCCCGACAGCCCCCATTCCGAGATCTCCTCCGGCTACATCAACGGAGACACCGCAGTGAGTGAGGGCTACACGGTAGACGCCTTCTTCATCACGGACGGAAGGTCGAGGAGAAAAGCCATCAGCAGCCCCAGGACCATACAGCGTCACACATGCAACGAGTGTGGAAAGACGTACGCCACGTCCTCCAACCTGAGCCGGCACAAGCAGACCCACCGGAGTCTGGAAAGCAAGATGGCCAAGAAGTGCCCCACCTGTGGGAAGGTGTACGTGTCCATGCCCGCCATGGCCATGCATCTGCTCACCCACGACCTCAAACACAAGTGTGACATATGTAGCAAGGCCTTCAGTAGACCTTGGCTGCTGCAGGGACACATGCGGTCTCACACCGGCGAGAAGCCCTTTGGATGCGCACACTGCGGAAAGGCGTTCGCCGACCGCTCTAACCTCCGCGCTCACATGCAGACGCACTCCGCCTTCAAGCATTACAAGTGTAAGAGATGCAACAAGACCTTTGCTCTAAAGTCCTACCTTAACAAGCACTACGAGTCCGCCTGCTTTAAGGGAGAGTTCTCACCTATGAGCTCCATTGACGACTGACTTCCAGTACCCATGAACATGTAATGAAACTTCTTCCAACGGCATCCCTATACTATTCCCTAGACAACCTGTTCCATGGTGACAGCACAGGTCTTATACCCTCCTGCAGCAAACAGCATCACTAAGGACATGTTGGATTACTCGTGTAGCCTATACCCAAACTTTTATTTCCATTGGCTATCCTCCCTTGATTGTTATAACAACAACAATTTGTTCAAGTATTATGAGGTGAAATATCATATGTTTGCCAAACTCACAGGACATTGAAAATGTCAAACCTTTTAAAGTGTTAATGGACACAAAAGTGTTCAAGGTTGAGGTAAACCTATTTATTTATTCACTTATTTATGTAGGCCTATCTATTTATTAATTTATTTTTTACTTCCAGTTTGTTTAGAGTCTTCATTTGCACTTTAATTTACTTTTTATTTTGCAAGCCTTCGTCGTGAATATGCCAAAGCATTTGACACTTTCTAAATATCCTCTTATTTTATTTGCCACTTTATAAACCTATTGCATGCAAAAAAAAAAAAAAAAAAACGATAATACTGAAATCTATGCCAATTTAATGAAGCTTTGGATTTTTGCCAAAATCTAGATAGCATCTGGCGGCAATATTTCTTGGGAGTCTTATCATAAAAAACTATAGAGCAATAATGCATGGTATTAGTAACGCGTAATAATAATGACATCATCTTTCTATCCAGTCCTCTTAGTAGTCATACACATTGAATATCAGGGAAAAGCCAGTGAGTGTGGTATTTAATGGATAAACCCATGGGGTGGGATAGGGAGTGGGTTCTTTTGTAAATGGTTACGCAACTGCCTGACACGTCTTAGAGCGTAGACTTCTGGTGCTGATGGAAGAGTTCCAGAACAATCCAGAACATCTCACCACCAAGTCTGTGGAATGAACGCCCGAGGCCCAAACGTTGGCGGAGCTGCCCCGTATCACATCTCTCACAGGGGGGCAAGCTTAGGGGTCACTTCTGAGATCCCTTGCACTGCACCAGAGCTCAAAATGATCAACACAATAAGATGACCTTATTCTAGCCATGATAAAGTCCATTCATCGTATTAAAGCACTTCCTTATACTACGAACGTTTCAACTTTTTAAAGATAGTAGCACAAGTATAGATTCAGGTAGAAAGGCCTTGTATTAGCTATAGGCTAACCGCTGTTTTTGTACAATGCTGATCAAAGGAACATAACTGTTTATTACAAGATGCCTTGTACATAACCCTTTGATGAATCTAATATTTCTACAAACTGTAAAGAATCAAATTAATCTTATTTCTGGAGTTATTTTCCCTGGGATTTTTATGCCTAGTATTTGAACTATTTAAAAGCACAATGGCAGCAGACATTTTTGTCTCACTTCATAATAAAGAATGAATAAAGACTTAACACAATACGGTCCATGTTTGTCTAAACCTTTTAGAGAAATCAGATGAGTAGACATATATATATATATATATCGTGTTTAAATGATGAATTCCTGTAGTGTTTGTCTGTGATGATATATTGTGGTCTAATTTGGCGTTGGACTGGGAGTAAGGTTTCAGACAGTGGGTCACGTCAGGAGCACGCGTCGTAATGCAACAGCATGTTTCTGCAATAACAAGCACTGTTGAATGCTCTTGTTGACACTGCGAGGCAGACTTCAGTGACGCGAAACGATCATCTGTTGATCAAAAAGTCTGCGTTTTATACTGCATTGCACACCATGTGCTTTAGGGGGAATAGTTTGAGGTCATCACATATTCTGTTTTTTAATCCTAAACATATATTTAATTAATTATTATTTATCCGACTTCTCTTTTCATAAATGTTGGGTTTTGCAAAGGGGGCCACGGTGACTTCAAAAGAAATATCTGCATGGATGAAAGCTCTGGACAAATCAAGATGGTTATCTCTTCCAAAAAATATATGAAGTAACTGAAACTGAAAAGAGTCCTAATCGAACGAATTCTGCAGTTTCCCTTTTATACTGAGCAACATTTGAGCACTTTCACCGAAGGGGTCATGCATGTGGAGGTCAAGAGCGCTTTATTTACTAATGGAATAGCCCTTAAAGTTGAAATGATTACCATCGAAGCCTGCAGCAGGTTTGTTTTGGTAATGTCAGGAGTACAACTTTAACCTTCAGCAGACACGCCGCTCTGTGACTGGGGCAGAATACGCCTGCAGGCTTCCTCTCCAAGGTCCTCGCTGAAACCGTTATCTGTCCGCGGCTCTACATCGCTTCAAAGTGACTCCTACTGATTGACTGCAAACAACACATTCATTACTGGGTAGTTAATGTGGATGTTGTACTTTTGACGGAGGAGGGAGGGAGGGAGGGAGGGAGAGAGAGAGAGAGAGAGAGAGAGAGAGAGAGGGAGGAAAGATAGAGAGAAGGAGAGAGAGAGAGAGAGAGAGAGAGAGAGAGAGAGAGAGAGAGAGAGAGAGAGAGAGAGAGAGATAGGGAGAGATTTACATGTTTTTGAATGGTGTGATGATGAGGAAATGTAAGGTTGGTGGTTGGTATGGTGATGAGCAATTTGAGGAAATGATGAGCAATGCAATGTAGACACTGGAGTTTGAGCACCAATCCCTGAGCAGAGCCCTGCTCCTCCCTAGCTGGAGAATGAGCACCAAGCCCTGAGCAGAGCCCTGCTCCTCCCTAGCTGGAGAATGAGCACCAAGCCCTGAGCAGAGCCATGCTCCTCCCTAGCTGGAGAATGAGCACCAAGCCCTGAGCAGAGTCATGCTCCTCCCTAGCTGGAGAATGAGCACCAAGCCCTGAGCAGAGCCATGCTCCTCCCTAGCTGGAGAATGAGCACCAAGCCCTGAGCAGAGCCATGCTCCTCCCTAGCTGGAGAATGAGCACCAAGCCCTGAGCAGAGCCATGCTCCTCCCTAGCTGGAGAATGAGCACCAAGCCCTGAGCAGAGCCATGCTCCTACCTAGCTGGAGAATGAGCACCAAGCCCTGAGCAGAGCCATGTTCCTCCCTAGCTGGAGAATGAGCACCAATCCCTGAGCAGAGCACTACTCCTCCCTAGCTGGAGAATGAGCACCAATCCCTGAGCAGAGCACTACTCCTCCCTAGCTGGAGAATGAGCACCAATCCCTGAGCAGAGCACTACTCCTCCCTAGCTGGAGAATGAGCACCAATCCCTGAGCAGAGCACTACTCCTCCCTAGCTGGAGAATGAGCACCAATCCCTGAGCAGAGCACTACTCCTCCCTAGCTGGAGAATGAGCACCAATCCCTGAGCAGAGCACTACTCCTCCCTAGCTGGAGAATGAGCACCAAGCCCTGAGCAGAGCACTACTCCTCCCTAGCTGGAGAATGAGCACCAATCCCTGAGCAGAGCACTACTCCTCCCTAGCTGGAGAATGAGTACCAAGCCCTGAGCAGAGCACTACTCCTCCCTAGCTGTGTTGCAGCATCATGAGTCACAACCTTTATTATGCTGGAAGACCAAAAGTGCAGTCTCCCCACCACTCCCTGAGGCTGTGTGCCAGTTTCAAAATGTCTAATGATGATGCCACACGATGATGTCACTAGCTACTTAGATTCCACATCATACACACTCACGCATTGCCTCATTAAAGTCACATCTTTGACGGTGTGTACGTGTGTTGTGTGTGTGTGTGTGTGTTTGTGTGCGTGTGCATGTGTGTGGATTCTAGTGTGTGTGTATTACATCACCGTCACTCAGACCACAAACCTGAAAGATTCAGATTCTGATCATTGAGATCTCTTCTCCTTATTGGCCAAGGTAAAGGGCAGTGTACCCAGTGCAATAAGCCACTGGCTCTATCTCTCACCACCACCACTTCCTCCTCTCTCTCCCTCTCTTTGTGTCTGTATCTCAATTAAATTCAAAGGGCTTTACTGGCATGGGAAACAGATGTTTACAAATCTGTCAAATCAAGTGAAATAGATCATAAACAAAAGTGAAATAAACAATCAAAATGAACAGTAAACATTACACTCACAAAATGTCCAAAGGAATAGAGACATTTCAAATGTGGTGTGCAAATACAAAATTATCTCTCCCTCTCTCTGTGTCTTTCTCTGTGTCTTTCTCTGTGTCTCTCTCTGTGTCTCTCTCTCCCTCTCTCTGTGTCTTTCTCTGTGTCTCTCTCTGTATATCTCTCTCTCCCTCTCTCTGTATATCTCTGTGTCTCTCTCTGTATATCTCTCTCTCCCTCTCTCTGTGTCTTTCTCTGTGTCTCTCTCTGTATATCTCTCTCTCCCTCTCTCTGTATATCTCTGTGTCTCTCTCTGTATATCTCTCTCTCCCTCTCTCTGTGTCTTTCTCTGTGTCTCTCTCTGTATATCTCTCTCTCCCTCTCTCTGTATATCTCTGTGTCTCTCTCTGTATATCTCTCTCTCCCTCTCTCTGTGTCTTTCTCTGTGTCTCTCTCTGTATATCTCTCTCTCCCTCTCTCTGTGTCTTTCTCTGTGTCTCTCTCTGTATATCTCTCTCTCCCTCTCTCTGTGTATTTCTCTGTGTCTCTCTCTGTATATCTCTCTCTCCCTCTCTCTGTGTCTTTCTCTGTGTCTCTCTCTTTATATCTCTGTGTCTTTCTCTGTATATCTCTCTCTCCCTCTCTCTGTGTCTTTCTCTGTGTCTCTCTCTGTATATCTCTCTCTCCCTCTCTCTGTATATCTCTGTGTCTCTCTCTGTATATTTCTCTCTCCCTCTCTCTGTGTCTTTCTCTGTGTCTCTCTCTGTATATCTCTCTCTCCCTCTCTCTGTGTCTTTCTCTGTGTCTCTCTCTGTATATCTCTCTCTCCCTCTCTCTGTGTCTTTCTCTGTGTCTCTCTCTGTATATCTCTCTCTCCCTCTCTCTGTGTCTTTCTCTGTGTCTCTCTCTGTGTCTTTCTCTGTGTCTTTCTCTGTGTCTCTCTCTGTGTCTTTCTCTGTGTCTTTCTCTGTATATCTCTCTCTCCCTCTCTCTGTGTCTTTCTCTGTGTCTTTCTCTGTGTCTTTCTCTGTGTCTTTCTCTGTGTCTTTCTCTGTATATCTCTCTCTCCCTCTCTCTGTGTCTTTCTCTGTGTCTTTCTCTGTATATCTCTCTCTCCCTCTCTCTGTGTCTTTCTCTGTATATCTCTCTCTCCCTCTCTCTGTATATCTCTCTGTATATCGCTCTCTCCCTCTCTCTGTGTCTTTCTCTGTATATCTCTCTGTATATCTCTCTCTCCCTCTCTCTGTGTCTTTCTCTGTATATCTCTCTCTCCCTCTCTCTGTGTCTTTCTCTGTATATCTCTCTCTCCCTCTCTCTGTGTCTTTCTCTGTATATCTCTCTCTCCCTCTCTCTGTATATCTCTCTGTATATCTCTCTCTCCCTCTCTCTGTGTCTTTCTCTGTATATCTCTCTGTATATCTTTCTCTCCCTCTCTCTGTGTCTTTCTCTGTATATCTCTCTCTCCCTCTCTCTGTGTCTTTCTCTGTATATCTCTCTCTCCCTCTCTCTGTGTCTTTCTCTGTATATCTCTCTCTCCCCCTCTCTGTGTCTTTCTCTGTATATCTCTCTCTCCCTCTCTCTGTGTCTCTCTCTGTATATCTCTCTCTCCCTCTCTCTGTGTCTTTCTCTGTGTCTCTCTCTGTATATCTCTCTCTCCCTCTCTCTGTGTCTTTCTCTGTGTCTCTCTCTGTATATCTCTCTCTCCCTCTGTGTCTTTCTCTGTGTCTTTCTCTGTATATCTCTCTCTCCCTCTCTCTGTGTCTTTCTCTGTGTCTTTCTCTGTATATCTCTCTCTCCCTCTCTCTGTGTCTTTCTCTGTGTCTCTCTCTGTCTCTCTCTGTGTCTTTCTCTGTGTCTCTCTCTCTCCCTCTCTCTGTGTCTTTCTCTGTGTCTCTCTCTCTCCCTCTCTCTGTGTCTTTCTCTGTGTCTCTCTCTCTCCCTCTCTCTGTGTCTTTCTCTGTATATCTCTCTCTGTATATCTCTCTCTCCCTCTCTCTGTGTCTTTCTCTGTGTCTCTCTCTCCCTCTCTCTGTGTCTTTCTCTGTATATCTCTCTGTATATCTCTCTCTCCCTCTCTCTGTGTCTTTCTCTGTATATCTCTCTGTATATCTCTCTCTCCCTCTCTCTGTATATCTCTGTGTCTCTCTCTGTATATCTCTCTCTCCCTCTCTCTGTGTCTTTCTCTGTGTCTCTCTCTGT
This sequence comes from Oncorhynchus clarkii lewisi, assembly GCF_045791955.1. Taxonomy (NCBI): domain Eukaryota; kingdom Metazoa; phylum Chordata; class Actinopteri; order Salmoniformes; family Salmonidae; genus Oncorhynchus; species Oncorhynchus clarkii. The sequence continues at coordinate 60,752,934 of NC_092164.1, forward strand.
ATATCTCTCTCTCCCTCTCTCTGTATATCTCTCTGTATATCGCTCTCTCCCTCTCTCTGTGTCTTTCTCTGTATATCTCTCTGTATATCTCTCTCTCCCTCTCTCTGTGTCTTTCTCTGTATATCTCTCTCTCCCTCTCTCTGTGTCTTTCTCTGTATATCTCTCTCTCCCTCTCTCTGTGTCTTTCTCTGTATATCTCTCTCTCCCTCTCTCTGTATATCTCTCTGTATATCTCTCTCTCCCTCTCTCTGTGTCTTTCTCTGTATATCTCTCTGTATATCTTTCTCTCCCTCTCTCTGTGTCTTTCTCTGTATATCTCTCACTCCCTCTCTCTGTGTCTTTCTCTGTATATCTCTCTCTCCCTCTCTCTGTGTCTTTCTCTGTATATCTCTCTCTCCCACTCTCTGTGTCTTTCTCTGTATATCTCTCTCTCCCTCTCTCTGTGTCTCTCTCTGTATATCTCTCTCTCCCTCTCTCTGTGTCTTTCTCTGTGTCTCTCTCTGTATATCTCTCTCTCCCTCTCTCTGTGTCTTTCTCTGTGTCTCTCTCTGTATATCTCTCTCTCCCTCTCTCTGTGTCTTTCTCTGTGTCTTTCTCTGTATATCTCTCTCTCCCTCTCTCTGTGTCTTTCTCTGTGTCTTTCTCTGTATATCTCTCTCTCCCTCTCTCTGTGTCTTTCTCTGTGTCTCTCTCTGTCTCTCTCTGTGTCTTTCTCTGTGTCTCTCTCTCTCCCTCTCTCTGTGTCTTTCTCTGTGTCTCTCTCTCTCCCTCTCTCTGTGTCTTTCTCTGTGTCTCTCTCTCTCCCTCTCTCTGTGTCTTTCTCTGTATATCTCTCTCTGTATATCTCTCTCTCCCTCTCTCTGTGTCTTTCTCTGTGTCTCTCTCTCCCTCTCTCTGTGTCTTTCTCTGTATATCTCTCTCTCCCTCTCTCTGTGTCTTTCTCTGTATATCTCTCTGTATATCTCTCTCTCCCTCTCTCTGTATATCTCTGTGTCTCTCTCTGTATATCTCTCTCTCCCTCTCTCTGTGTCTTTCTCTGTGTCTCTCTCTGTATATCTCTCTCTCCCTCTCTCTGTGTCTTTCTCTGTGTCTCTCTCTGTATATCTCTCTCTCCCTCTCTCTGTGTCTTTCTCTGTGTCTCTCTCTGTATATCTCTCTCTCCCTCTCTCTGTGTCTTTCTCTGTGTCTCTCTCTTTATATCTCTGTGTCTTTCTCTGTATATCTCTCTCTCCCTCTCTCTGTGTCTTTCTCTGTGTCTCTCTCTGTATATCTCTCTCTCCCTCTCTCTGTATATCTCTGTGTCTCTCTCTGTATATCTCTCTCTCCCTCTCTCTGTGTCTTTCTCTGTGTCTCTCTCTGTATATCTCTCTCTCCCTCTCTCTGTGTCTTTCTCTGTGTCTCTCTCTGTATATCTCTCTCTCCCTCTCTCTGTGTCTTTCTCTGTGTCTCTCTCTGTATATCTCTCTCTCCCTCTCTCTGTGTCTTTCTCTGTGTCTCTCTCTGTGTCTTTCTCTGTGTCTTTCTCTGTGTCTCTCTCTGTGTCTTTCTCTGTGTCTTTCTCTGTATATCTCTCTCTCCCTCTCTCTGTGTCTTTCTCTGTGTCTTTCTCTGTGTCTTTCTCTGTGTCTTTCTCTGTGTCTTTCTCTGTATATCTCTCTCTCCCTCTCTCTGTGTCTTTCTCTGTGTCTTTCTCTGTATATCTCTCTCTCCCTCTCTCTGTGTCTTTCTCTGTATATCTCTCTCTCCCTCTCTCTGTATATCTCTCTGTATATCGCTCTCTCCCTCTCTCTGTGTCTTTCTCTGTATATCTCTCTGTATATCTCTCTCTCCCTCTCTCTGTGTCTTTCTCTGTATATCTCTCTCTCCCTCTCTCTGTGTCTTTCTCTGTATATCTCTCTCTCCCTCTCTCTGTGTCTTTCTCTGTATATCTCTCTCTCCCTCTCTCTGTATATCTCTCTGTATATCTCTCTCTCCCTCTCTCTGTGTCTTTCTCTGTATATCTCTCTGTATATCTTTTTCTCCCTCTCTCTGTGTCTTTCTCTGTATATCTCTCTCTCCCTCTCTCTGTGTCTTTCTCTGTATATCTCTCTCTCCCTCTCTCTGTGTCTTTCTCTGTATATCTCTCTCTCCCCCTCTCTGTGTCTTTCTCTGTATATCTCTCTCTCCCTCTCTCTGTGTCTCTCTCTGTATATCTCTCTCTCCCTCTCTCTGTGTCTTTCTCTGTGTCTCTCTCTGTATATCTCTCTCTCCCTCTCTCTGTGTCTTTCTCTGTGTCTCTCTCTGTATATCTCTCTCTCCCTCTCTCTGTGTCTTTCTCTGTGTCTTTCTCTGTATATCTCTCTCTCCCTCTCTCTGTGTCTTTCTCTGTGTCTTTCTCTGTATATCTCTCTCTCCCTCTCTCTGTGTCTTTCTCTGTGTCTCTCTCTGTCTCTCTCTGTGTCTTTCTCTGTGTCTCTCTCTCTCCCTCTCTCTGTGTCTTTCTCTGTGTCTCTCTCTCTCCCTCTCTCTGTGTCTTTCTCTGTGTCTCTCTCTCTCCCTCTCTCTGTGTCTTTCTCTGTATATCTCTCTCTGTATATCTCTCTCTCCCTCTCTCTGTGTCTTTCTCTGTGTCTCTCTCTCCCTCTCTCTGTGTCTTTCTCTGTATATCTCTCTGTATATCTCTCTCTCCCTCTCTCTGTGTCTTTCTCTGTATATATCTCTGTATATCTCTCTCTCCCTCTCTCTGTGTCTTTCTCTGTGTCTCTCTCTCCCTCTCTCTGTGTCTTTCTCTGTGTCTCTCTCTGTATATCTCTCTCTCCCTCTCTCTGTGTCTTTCTCTGTGTCTCTCTCTCCCTCTCTCTGTGTCTTTCTCTGTATATCTCTCTGTATATCTCTCTCTCCCTCTCTCTGTGTCTTTCTCTGTGTCTCTCTCTCCCTCTCTCTGTGTCTTTCTCTGTGTCTCTCTCTGTATATCTCTCTCTCCCTCTCTCTGTGTCTTTCTCTGTGTCTCTCTCTCCCTCTCTCTGTGTCTTTCTCTGTATATCTCTCTCTCCCTCTCTCTGTGTATTTCTCTGTGTCTCTCTCTGTATATCTCTCTCTCCCTCTCTCTGTGTCTTTCTCTGTGTCTCTCTCTGTATATCTCTGTGTCTTTCTCTGTATATCTCTCTCTCCCTCTCTCTGTGTCTTTCTCTGTGTCTCTCTCTGTATATCTCTCTCTCCCTCTCTCTGTATATCTCTGTGTCTCTCTCTGTATATCTCTCTCTCCCTCTCTCTGTGTCTTTCTCTGTGTCTCTCTCTGTATATCTCTCTCTCCCTCTCTCTGTGTCTTTCTCTGTGTCTCTCTCTGTATATCTCTCTCTCCCTCTCTCTGTGTCTTTCTCTGTGTCTCTCTCTGTATATCTCTCTCTCCCTCTCTCTGTGTCTTTCTCTGTGTCTCTCTCTGTGTCTTTCTCTGTGTCTTTCTCTGTGTCTCTCTCTGTGTCTTTCTCTGTGTCTTTCTCTGTATATCTCTCTCTCCCTCTCTCTGTGTCTTTCTCTGTGTCTTTCTCTGTGTCTTTCTCTGTGTCTTTCTCTGTATATCTCTCTCTCCCTCTCTCTGTGTCTTTCTCTGTGTCTTTCTCTGTATATCTCTCTCTCCCTCTCTCTGTGTCTTTCTCTGTATATCTCTCTCTCCCTCTCTCTGTATATCTCTCTGTATATCTCTCTCTCCCTCTCTCTGTGTCTTTCTCTGTATATCTCTCTGTATATCTCTCTCTCCCTCTCTTTGTGTCTTTCTCTGTATATCTCTCTCTCCCTCTCTCTGTGTCTTTCTCTGTATATCTCTCTCTCCCTCTCTCTGTGTCTTTCTCTGTATATCTCTCTCTCCCTCTCTCTGTATATCTCTCTGTATATCTCTCTCTCCCTCTCTCTGTGTCTTTCTCTGTATATCTCTCTGTATATCTCTCTCTCCCTCTCTCTGTGTCTTTCTCTGTATATCTCTCTCTCCCTCTCTCTGTGTCTTTCTCTGTATATCTCTCTCTCCCTCTCTCTGTGTCTTTCTCTGTATATCTCTCTCTCCCTCTCTCTGTGTCTTTCTCTGTATATCTCTCTCTCCCTCTCTCTGTGTCTTTCTCTGTGTCTTTCTCTGTATATCTCTCTCTCCCGCTCTCTGTGTCTTTCTCTGTGTCTCTCTCTGTATATCTCTCTCTCCCTCTCTCTGTGTCTTTCTCTGTGTCTCTCTCTGTATATCTCTCTCTCCCTCTCTCTGTGTCTTTCTCTGTGTCTCTCTCTGTATATCTCTCTCTCCCTCTCTCTGTGTCTTTCTCTGTGTCTTTCTCTGTATATCTCTCTCTCCCTCTCTCTGTGTCTTTCTCTGTGTCTTTCTCTGTATATCTCTCTCTCCCTCTCTCTGTGTCTTTCTCTGTGTCTCTCTCTGTCTCTCTCTGTGTCTTTCTCTGTGTCTCTCTCTCTCCCTCTCTCTGTGTCTTTCTCTGTGTCTCTCTCTCTCCCTCTCTCTGTGTCTTTCTCTGTGTCTCTCTCTCTCCCTCTCTCTGTGTCTTTCTCTGTATATCTCTCTCTGTATATCTCTCTCTCCCTCTCTCTGTGTCTTTCTCTGTGTCTCTCTCTCCCTCTCTCTGTGTCTTTCTCTGTATATCTCTCTGTATATCTCTCTCTCCCTCTCTCTGTGTCTTTCTCTGTATATATCTCTGTATATCTCTCTCTCCCTCTCTCTGTGTCTTTCTCTGTGTCTCTCTCTCCCTCTCTCTGTGTCTTTCTCTGTGTCTCTCTCTGTATATCTCTCTCTCCCTCTCTCTGTGTCTTTCTCTGTGTCTCTCTCTCCCTCTCTCTGTGTCTTTCTCTGTATATCTCTCTGTATATCTCTCTCTCCCTCTCTCTGTGTCTTTCTCTGTGTCTCTCTCTCCCTCTCTCTGTGTCTTTCTCTGTGTCTCTCTCTGTATATCTCTCTCTCCCTCTCTCTGTGTCTTTCTCTGTGTCTCTCTCTCCCTCTCTCTGTGTCTTTCTCTGTATATCTCTCTCTCCCTCTCTCTGTGTCTTTCTCTGTGTCTCTCTCTGTATATCTCTCTCTCCCTCTCTCTGTGTCTCTCCCTCTCTCTGTGTCTTTCTCTGTATATCTCTCTCTCCCTCTCTCTGTGTCTTTCTCTGTGTCTTTCTCTGTATATCTCTCTATCCCTCTCTCTGTGTCTTTCTCTGTTTCTTTCTCTGTATATCTCTCTCTCCCTCTCTCTGTGTCTTTCTCTGTGTCTTTCTCTGTATATCTCTCTCTCCCTCTCTCTGTGTCTTTCTCTGTATCTTTCTCTGTATATCTCTCTCTCCCTCTCTCTGTGTCTTTCTCTGTGTCTTTCTCTGTATATCTCTCTCTCCCTCTCTCTGTGTCTTTCTCTGTGTCTTTCTCTGTATATCTCTCTCTCCCTCTCTCTGTGTCTTTCTCTGTGTCTTTCTCTGTATATCTCTCTCTCCCTCTCTCTGTGTCTTTCTCTGTGTCTCTCTCTGTATATCTCTCTCTCCCTCTCTCTGTGTCTTTCTCTGTGTCTCTCTCTGTATATCTCTCTCTCCCTCTCTCTGTGTCTCTCTGTATTTCTCTCCGTGTCTCTCTCTGTCTCAGTCTCTGTCTCTCTCTCTCTCTCTCTCCGTGTCTCTCTCTGTCTCAGTCTCTGTCTCTCTCTCTCTCTCCGTGTCTCTCTCTCCCTACATCTGTGTCTCTCTCTGTCTCTCTCTGTGTCTCTCTCTGTGTTTCTCTCCGTGTCTCTCTCTGTCTCAGTCTCTGTCTCTCTCTCTCTCCGTGTCTCTCTCTCCCTACATCTGTGTCTCTCTCTGTCTCTCTCTGTGTCTCTCTCTGTGTCTCTCTCTGTATATCTCTCTCTCCCTCTCTCTGTGTCTTTCTCTGTGTATCTCTCTGTATATCTCTCTCTCCCTCTCTCTGTGTCTTTCTCTGTGTCTCTCTCTGTATATCTCTCTCTCCCTCTCTCTGTGTCTTTCTCTGTGTCTCTCTCTGTATATCTCTCTCTCCCTCTCTCTGTGTCTTTCTCTGTGTCTCTCTCTGTGTCTTTCTCTGTGTCTTTCTCTGTGTCTCTCTCTGTGTCTTTCTCTGTGTCTTTCTCTGTGTCTCTCTCTGTGTCTTTCTCTGTGTCTTTCTCTGTGTCTTTCTCTGTATATCTCTCTCTCCCTCTCTCTGTGTCTTTCTCTGTGTCTTTCTCTGTATATCTCTCTCTCCCTCTCTCGGTGTCTTTCTCTGTATATCTCTCTCTCCCTCTCTCTGTATATCTCTCTGTATATCTCTCTCTCCCTCTCTCTGTGTCTTTCTCTGTATATCTCTCTGTATATCTCTCTCCCTCTCTCTGTGTCTTTCTCTGTATATCTCTCTCTCCCTCTCTCTGTGTCTTTCTCTGTATATCTCTCTCTCCCTCTCTCTGTGTCTTTCTCTGTATATCTCTCTCTCCCTCTCTCTGTATATCTCTCTGTATATCTCTCTCTCCCTCTCTCTGTGTCTTTCTCTGTATATCTCTCTGTATATCTCTCTCTCCCTCTCTCTGTGTCTTTCTCTGTATATCTCTCTCTCCCTCTCTCTGTGTTTTTCTCTGTATATCTCTCTCTCCCTCTCTCTGTGTCTTTCTCTGTATATCTCTCTCTCCCTCTCTCTGTGTCTTTCTCTGTATATCTCTCTCTCCCTCTCTCTGTGTCTTTCTCTGTGTCTTTCTCTGTATATCTCTCTCTCCCGCTCTCTGTGTCTTTCTCTGTGTCTCTCTCTGTATATCTCTCTCTCCCTCTCTCTGTGTCTTTCTCTGTGTCTCTCTCTGTATATCTCTCTCTCCCTCTCTCTGTGTCTTTCTCTGTGTCTCTCTCTGTATATCTCTCTCTCCCTCTCTCTGTGTCTTTCTCTGTGTCTTTCTCTGTATATCTCTCTCTCCCTCTCTCTGTGTCTTTCTCTGTGTCTTTCTCTGTATATCTCTCTCTCCCTCTCTCTGTGTCTTTCTCTGTGTCTCTCTCTGTCTCTCTCTGTGTCTTTCTCTGTGTCTCTCTCTCTCCCTCTCTCTGTGTCTTTCTCTGTGTCTCTCTCTCTCCCTCTCTCTGTGTCTTTCTCTGTGTCTCTCTCTCTCCCTCTCTCTGTGTCTTTCTCTGTATATCTCTCTCTGTATATCTCTCTCTCCCTCTCTCTGTGTCTTTCTCTGTGTCTCTCTCTCCCTCTCTCTGTGTCTTTCTCTGTATATCTCTCTGTATATCTCTCTCTCCCTCTCTCTGTGTCTTTCTCTGTATATATCTCTGTATATCTCTCTCTCCCTCTCTCTGTGTCTTTCTCTGTGTCTCTCTCTCCCTCTCTCTGTGTCTTTCTCTGTGTCTCTCTCTGTATATCTCTCTCTCCCTCTCTCTGTGTCTTTCTCTGTGTCTCTCTCTCCCTCTCTCTGTGTCTTTCTCTGTATATCTCTCTGTATATCTCTCTCTCCCTCTCTCTGTGTCTTTCTCTGTGTCTCTCTCTCCCTCTCTCTGTGTCTTTCTCTGTGTCTCTCTCTGTATATCTCTCTCTCCCTCTCTCTGTGTCTTTCTCTGTGTCTCTCTCTCCCTCTCTCTGTGTCTTTCTCTGTATATCTCTCTCTCCCTCTCTCTGTGTCTTTCTCTGTGTCTCTCTCTGTATATCTCTCTCTCCCTCTCTCTGTGTCTCTCCCTCTCTCTGTGTCTTTCTCTGTATATCTCTCTCTCCCTCTCTCTGTGTCGTTCTCTGTGTCTTTCTCTGTATATCTCTCTATCCCTCTCTCTGTGTCTTTCTCTGTTTCTTTCTCTGTATATCTCTCTCTCCCTCTCTCTGTGTCTTTCTCTGTGTCTTTCTCTGTATATCTCTCTCTCCCTCTCTCTGTGTCTTTCTCTGTGTCTTTCTCTGTATATCTCTCTCTCCCTCTCTCGGTGTCTTTCTCTGTGTCTTTCTCTGTATATCTCTCTCTCCCTCTCTCTGTGTCTTTCTCTGTGTCTTTCTCTGTATATCTCTCTCTCCCTCTCTCTGTGTCTTTCTCTGTGTCTTTCTCTGTATATCTCTCTCTCCCTCTCTCTGTGTCTTTCTCTGTGTCTTTCTCTGTATATCTCTCTCTCCCTCTCTCTGTGTCTTTCTCTGTGTCTCTCTCTGTATATCTCTCTCTCCCTCTCTCTGTGTCTCTCTGTATTTCTCTCCGTGTCTCTCTCTGTCTCAGTCTCTGTCTCTCTCTCTCTCTCTCTCCGTGTCTCTCTCTGTCTCAGTCTCTGTCTCTCTCTCTCTCTCCGTGTCTCTCTCTCCCTACATCTGTGTCTCTCTCTGTCTCTCTCTGTGTCTCTCTCTGTGTTTCTCTCCGTGTCTCTCTCTGTCTCAGTCTCTGTCTCTCTCTCTCTCCGTGTCTCTCTCTCCCTACATCTGTGTCTCTCTCTGTCTCTCTCTGTGTCTCTCTCTGTGTTTCTCTCCGTGTCTCTCTCTGTCTCAGTCTGTCTCTCTCTCTCTCTCTCTGTGTCTCTCCCTCCCTACATCTGTGTCTTTCTCTGTGTCTCTCTCTGTATATCTCTCTCTCCCTCTCTCTCTCTCCCTCTCTCTGTCTCTCTCTGTGTCTCTCTGTGTTTCTCTCCGTGTCTCTCTCTGTCTGTCTCTCTCTCTCTCTCTCTCTCTCTCTCTCTGTGTCTGTCTCTCCCTACATCTGTGTCTCTCTCTGTCTCTCTCTGTGTCTCTTTCTGTGTCTCTCTCTGCCATCAGTCACGAGACGACAGACAGTGACACTTTGATTAAACTAGCTGTGATGCGGAGGTTATGCTAGCTGGCATGGTTCCCACACCACAGAGGCCCCATGCATGTCCCGGGCCCCAGCTCCATCCGGCTTCATAAAGATATTGTTAATCATGAAACTGCTCACGTTATGTCACATACCATTGCCCTCCCAAAAAGGGCATGATTAATGAAATGATTCATCACACTCGCAATATTATCTAAATTAATCCATTCATTCTTGTAAATCAGTTGTTCGCTCACACTGGACGGCTGAGTACATCACATCACTGGGAGGGAATATCAATTTCACTGTTTCACGCAAGTGTCGCCATGGCTTGCTGGCTCCCACTGGGAATTTCTGCAGTGACAATCAAAGTTTCTGAGATGTTTTATCTTCATTATTATTATTGGTGGCAGCCTCTGTCTTTACTTCAGCTGAGATGCACCTCAGATTGGTGACCTTTGACCGGGTACAGCTTGAGGTAGGTAATGTGTACCTCGGCATTAAACCTGAGGGTCATTATGCTGGGAAAAGAGAGAGAGTGAGAAAGAGAGCGAGAGAGAGAGAGAGAGAGAGAGAGAGAGAGAGAGAGAGAGAGAGAGAGAGAGAGAGAGAGAGAGAGAGAGATAGTGGGGGTGCTTGTCTTGCTGTTGTTGTTTTCTCCTAAGGCGTAGGGTAATTGTGCTGGGAGGACTGCATCAGCACAAGCCATTACTTAAACTGCAGACAGGTGCAGGTAGGCCGATCTGTGTGTATGTTGACACACAGATACACACACAGACACACACACAGACATACACGTTTAATAGATTAGATTTCTATTTCTGCTTTCTACTCTTTCTATTTCTATTTCAGTCCTATGATTCCCCCCTATTGTTGTGACGTCATCAACAAGACATTTCAGTCCTATGATTCCCCCCCCTATTGTTGTGATGTCATCAACAAGACATTTCAGTCCTATGATTCCCCCCTATTGTTGTGACGTCATCAACAAGACATTTCAGTCCTATGATTCCCCCCTATTGTTGTGATGTCATCAACAAGACATTTCAGTCCTATGATTCCCCCCTATTGTTGTGATGTCATCAACAAGACATTTCAGTCCTATGATTCCCCCCTATTGTTGTGATGTCATCAACAAGACATTTCAGTCCTATGATTCCCCCCCTATTGTTGTGACGTCATCAACAAGACATTTCAGTCCTATGATTCCCCCCTATTGTTGTGATGTCATCAACAAGACATTTCAGTCCTATGATTCCCCCCCTATTGTTGTGATGTCATCAACAAGACATTTCAGTCCTATGATTCCCCCCCTATTGTTGTGACGTCATCAACACGCCATATGTCCTGTCTGGTGTTAGAACAGCGCGGCGTGTTTCCATGGTCAGGTTGGAAGAGAACAGATCGTTTTAAATGCGTTGTTCCCTATGTTCCGGTGTGTAAATGGCTCGCTCACAGGACACACGCACCATGGATGTGGGAGGTGACATCACACATTGGGCTGGCAGCTTTGAGGTGTCTGGCTTCAGCCTTCAGGCGCAGCTGGGTTCAAACCAGGATGTACATAAACCTTAGATTGGTGATGCTATTGGCCATTGAGAGACTTTGAAGCCACTGGTCGGTAGGAGCAGTCCTCCATAGGAATGAATGGAATTCTACAGTACTTCAATTAAATGTTTCAAGGACACAATTACATGTATTTAATTATTTCTGTTGTATTAGTGGGGACAGTATCATTAGTCATCTCTATAACATTATGCTATAATTAAGCAATTAAAAAAATATATATATAAATACGAATTCAATTGTAATGTTTAAGGTGTCTGTAATATAATAAACACATCAGAAATTAATGTAGACATTAATAGAACTGGAGATGGCAGCTTCAACAGAGCCCCCCCCCCCCCCCCCCCCCCTATCATTCATCTACTGCATACAACAAACCTGATTTACCTGTGTTTTATATACTGTACATTTACACATGGAAGTTGTTGGAATAATACATGGAGATGGCGGCTTCAACAGAGCCCCCCCCCCCCCCCCCCCCCCCCCCCTCCCATCATTCATCTACTGCATACAACAAACCTGATTTACCTGTGTTTTATATACTGTATATTTACACACGGAAGTTGGAATAATACTGTGAAATTGTGAAAATCATGCTAATGCCGTTTTAGTGTAAGAGCTGTTTGAAAACACTGCCTGCTCTGCTGGGGTGGAGTTTTGGTCTGCCGGACGACATCACCAGGCGCTATAAGTTAACAGACCAATAACAGAGAGTTTCAAACCTAACAAATAGTTTGAATAACAGCTCGTTTTCAGGTTACTTATCCATCCAATTGGCCACCTCACTTAGACCACTCCCAGACAGTCCTAGCTAAATTGTTGCTTGAGCAATGTATTATTTGCTAAGAAGCTATTTTTGTTTATTTTTGACCATTTTAATTTACAAAAATAAAAGAACAGTAAGGTTCATAACCGTTACCCAGAAAGGATGTGATATTGAGATCTGTTACCCAGAAAGGATGTGATATTGAGATCTGTTACCCAGAAAGGATGTGATATTGAGATCTGTTACCCAGAAAGGATGTGATATTGAGATCTGTTACCCAGAAAGGATGTGATATTGAGATCTGTTACCCAGAAAGGATGTGATATTGAGATCTGTTACCCAGAAAGGATGTGATATTGAGATCTGTTACGCAGAAAGGATGTGATATTGAGATCTGTTACCCAGAAAGGATGTGATATTGAGATCTGTTACCCAGAAAGGATGTGATATTGAGATCTGTTACGCAGAAAGGATGTGATATTGAGATCTGAAGGGCTGCATTGAACCTTTAAAGACATTGAGTGTTTGCTCTAGTCTACCTAGAGCGTCAGATGGTTGGGCAAGCTGAATCAAACACAGCTATTTGCAATGGTGTCGAATAGTATTTGAACCCAGGTCTCTCTTCAGGAGTGCCACTCCTGCTCAGTTTAGATCTGAGCTGAGCGGAGGAGATGTAAAAAGTGTCTCTGGACTAAATATCAGGGGTAGCAACTGGTGCGTTTCCTACTACCTGTCTCTACTGGTGTGTCTATTTTCTGTGGTTCAGTGTGATTTTGGCTCTGTGTGCTCGCACAACCCAGGACCGTCTTCACCTCCTCTCCTGATGTCCAGTATTTCTACCACCCAGACACCTTTACCTCACTAGCTACCTCTATTATTAGATTTTTAAAAAATTATATTAGATTTTAGTTGAGTCATAATTTCCACAGGGCAAGTGCTATAGCTAGAACTAGATTTCCAAAAGCATGAGAAATGCATCTGTCAGGGGTGTGTGAGTGTGTGTGTGCGCGCGCACGTTTGTGTGTGTGTGGTGGGGGTGGTGCTGACCCAGTTTGGATGACATGCAGCTGAAAGCAGCTTGCTAAGGCTGGCAGACCAGAATGTGCATTTTTTTAACAGCGGCTGAGGCATCATTCAGCCCCCGCTCCCCTTCTTTACAGCATGTTTACCATAGAGTTACACAGCAGACACAATCAAGCTCCACTCCTCGCTGAACCACGGAGGCTTAATTGTGAGAGATGAACTGAAAACTGCACTCAGCCGACTCCTTTTGATTGGTTATTTGCTGTGGTTAAAGAGGCTTCTGGATTAGCCCGGAGGTTCCATGCCTAATCAGTCTGAAGTGAACCAGCGGTCCCTGCTGCTTCTTGGTGACTGTCAACTCTGTCTTGCTGCGTCTCCGCGCCTGTTGCTCATACACTGTACTGTGGTATGAGACCAGGTCATTTCAGGTTTATCCAGTGTTTATCTCTAACACAGAGATGGCAGGGAAGACCAGAGAACGGAAGGTAGTGGAACTTGGTGAAGTACACAGATGGTGTTACAGTAGTGGGCAACATGGATAAATGGTTTCTCTAACAGGCTGAATAGAACTAATAATGCAATGAGAGGACGGGTGTTTGTGTTTAAGTTCCTCTGTGTTGTTAGCTAATAAACAGGCAGGGAGACAGTGAACGGCAGGCAACGCGGGCGCCCGGGCCCTGCAGTGACTTCAGGTAGCGGAGGCGCCGGGCCCTGCAGTGACTTCAGGTAGCGGAGGCGCCGGGCCCTGCAGTGACTTCAGGTAGCGGAGGCGCCGGGCCCTGCAGTGACTTCAGGTAGCGGAGGCGCCGGGCCCTGCAGTGACTTCAGGTAGCGGAGGCGCCGGGCCCTGCAGTGACTTCAGGTAGCGGAGGCGCCGGGCCCTGCAGTGACTTCAGGTAGCGGAGGCGCCGGGCCCTGCAGTGACTTCAGGTAGCGGAGGCGCCGGGCCCTGCAGTGACTTCAGGTAGCGGAGGCGCCGGGCCCTGCAGTGACTTCAGGTAGCGGAGGCGCCCGGGCCCTGCAGTGACTTCAGGTAGCGGAGGCGCCGGGCCCTGCAGTGACTTCAGGTAGCGGAGGCGCCCGGCCCTGCAGTGACTTCAGGTAGCGGAGGCGCCGGGCCCTGCAGTGACTTCAGGTAGCGGAGGCGCCGGGCCCCGCAGTGACTTCAGGTAGCGGAGGCGCCCGGGCCCCGCAGTGACTTCAGGTAGCGGAGGCGCCGGGCCCCGCAGTGACTTCAGGTAGCGGAGGCGCCGGGCCATGCAGTGACTTCAGGTAGCGGAGGCGCCCGGGCCCTGCAGTGACTTCAGGTAGCGGAGGCGCCGGGCCCTGCAGTGACTTCAGGTAGCGGAGGCGCCGGGCCCTGCAGTGACTTCAGGTAGCGGAGGCGCCGGGCCCTGCAGTGACTTCAGGTAGCGGAGGTGCCGGGCCCTGCAGTGACTTCAGGTAGCGGAGGCGCCCGGGCCCTGCAGTGACTTCAGGTAGCGGAGGCGCCGGGCCCTGCAGTGACTTCAGGTAGCGGAGGCGCCCGGCCCTGCAGTGACTTCAGGTAGCGGAGGCGCCGGGCCCTGCAGTGACTTCAGGTAGCGGAGGCGCAGGGCCCCGCAGTGACTTCAGGTAGCGGAGGCGCCCGGGCCCCGCAGTGACTTCAGGTAGCGGAGGCGCCGGGCCCCGCAGTGACTTCAGGTAGCGGAGGCGCCGGGCCATGCAGTGACTTCAGGTAGCGGAGGCGCCCGGGCCCTGCAGTGACTTCAGGTAGCGGAGGCGCCGGGCCCTGCAGTGACTTCAGGTAGCGGAGGCGCCGGGCCCTGCAGTGACTTCAGGTAGCGGAGGCGCCGGGCCCTGCAGTGACTTCAGGCAGCGGAGGCGCCGGGCCCTGCAGTGACAGGTCACACAGTGGCTCATCGTCGGGCTTCTAAGCGGAGCATGGCTGCCTGGTGAATTTGCCTCCCTCCCTCCCTCCCTCCCTCCGTCTGCCTCTCCTCTCCTCTCCTCTCCTCTCCTCTCCTCTCCTCTCCTCTCCTCTCCTCTCCTCCATACCAAACAGCAGTATATTGTGATGGAAATATCATGCATATTCAATGAGCAGAAAAGAGCAGGGACTTGCAACAACAGGCTTTGATCTAAATGAGTCTGTGAAAAAGCGGATTCCTTGGGTTAGAACCGTTGGGTGCAAAATAAAGGCCAGGGAACTTTTAATGGCTTGGCTTGCTTTTTCACAGCTGTTGCTTTGCTCACTGCAGTGGTGCCTCTTGTGACAGTCACGTACAGGGTAAATAAACAAGCATTCAGCAGCACGAAGCCGTCTGAGAGAGCAGGGGTCTGGGCAGGTACATGTATTCTTATCTGTGATATACAACTACAGCAAAATGTTAAAGAGTGAAATGACGTTGCCACAAGCAGCACCACAGATATTGAGATGAGCGAGATGCAAGACTTTGCTCTCACACAGTCACACACAGTATCTACGCATATTCAGGGGTTTGCTTCATGCTGATCACAGCTTGGTAGTCAAGGGCACCAATACAGCATAGAGGTTTCAACACTCTTAGTTATTGTGGAAATTGGCCCACTATGCTGTTTAACTTCTGCATTTACGTCATATCGCTGAGTCTATAACTTTAGTGTTAAATATAGTTATAATGTTCTACGAGGCCTGGGGAAGGGAAGAACCACAAACCATTGATCCGATGCTCTCTCATTCGCGTGACTGGATCTTCAGATGACATGGAGTGTGATGAGAAGAAAAGTGAAGTGAACAAAAAGGTGGATTAAAGAACTCAGTCAGACAATTTAATGACATAACATCATTGATTTGGCTTGCCCAGGCTGCCCAGGCCCTGTATGTAGGCCAACCAAGCAGGCCCTGCTGTATGTAGGCCAACCAAGCAGGCCCTGCTGTATGTAGGCCAACCAAGCAGGTCCTGCTGTATGTAGGCCAACCAAGCAGGCCCTGCTGTATGTAGGCCAACCAAGCAGGCCCTGCTGTATGTAGGCCAAGCAAGCATCAACAGGAGCAGCTCCAAATTCTGTTAACCATCTGTTATGCAACACTGTGGCAGATTAATACTAACAGTCTGTTTGGTCCGTCTGTCTGGTCTGTCAGGTCTGTTTGGTCTGTCTGTCTGGTCTGTCAGGTCTGTTTGGTCTGTCTGTCTGGTCTGTCAGATCTGTCTGTCTGGTCTGCTTGGTCGGTCAGTCAGGCAGTCAGTCAGTCAGTCAGTCAGTCAGTCAGCCTCTGTCTGTCTGTCTGTCTGTCTGTCTGTCTGTCTGTCTGTCTGTCTGTCTGTCTGTCTGTCTGTCTGTCTGTCTGTCTCACAGATACACTCCTGTTTATAACCCAACACTAATAAAACCTGGAACCTTTGACTGCATGGCTTATCAGGTTGCACAATCAGTCCTCGCGGACGGTGGATCTTTGATGTCAGGCCACCTCCCTCTGAGTTTCTATTTTCAAAGTGGGGAGCGACGGACGGACGGACGGACGTTGTATGTTGGAAACAAGCCTGTCGTCTGTTGCTGACTACGTCGTCAAGCATGTCCTTTAGCGGTTGATAGGATGGGGTTCACGTCTTATCAAATGTTCCTGTAGTGTTGGGGACACGTTGAAAGATATGGAAGGAGGGTGGAGGATGAGGCATATAGGAAGGCTATTCTTATTGATATGGAGCGGACGGGAGGGAGGGGGGGGGGGTGGTGGTTTACGGGGGCTTTTGGAGTTGTGTGACAGATATGAAGAATGCCAATAGAATGGAGATAACAACGTATTGATAACTATAGAAACATCAGGGGGAAAATCATTTCCTCCTTGCTACTTGGTGAGATAAATGGGTGCTCACGGCATGCCGGCGTGGCGTCGGCGGGGCTATGATCAAAGTGGACGGTTAAGGAGTGTCGTCGCGGCGTCACAGCAGGCTAACACCACAGGCTTCATTGTAATTAGGCTGGCGGTTCGTGAGATGAGCACAGGGCAAGGCAACGGTGGGTTTGTGTAGGCGTGTATGTGTGGGGGTTAGGAATGTGTGTGTGTGTGTGTGTGTGTGTGTGTGTGTGTGTGTGTGTGTGTGTGTGTGTGTGTGTGTGTGTGTGTGTGTGTGTGTGTGTGTGTGTGTGTGGAGGAATCTGAGCTCGGAGCTTGCTTTTCGATGGAGGCAGGACTGGAGTGAAGGGAGAGAGAGAGATATATACAGAGAGAGAGAGAGAGTGTATGTTTCATCCTTCCTCCCCTCTGACAGGTGTTATGTAACAGAGTTGGGGCTGGAGTGCTAACACATCCGGTAGCCTGGCAGGCCTGTTACTGTTACTGGAGAGAGAGAGGTAGAGAGGTAGAGAGAGAGAGAGAGAGAGAGAGAGAGAGAGGTAGAGAGAGAGAGAGAGAGAGAGAGAGAGAGGGGGGGGGGGTAGAGAGGTAGAGAGAGAGAGAGTGAGAGAGAGAGAGAGAGAGAGAGAGAGAGAGAGAGAGACTGATGGGTAGGTACGATTCGGCACTACTCTCAGGGCAGCCCTTTCAAATAATGTAAAGTGTTTTGAGCACCCAACCAATTATTATTAAATCTCACAGACAAATATGAGTCATTTAGTCATAGTAAAAACCTTAGCCTGAACGTTCTAAACCCATGAATTACTCTGTCAAAAAAACTTAAGCTCTCTTAGCTCAGAGAGCCTTGTTAAATGTCAAACAGTAAATCTGTATTCACATTTCATATTATTTCCTTATTTCTTCACAAATTAAGCCTTTGCTCTATCATGGCACCAATCCAATCTCCTTTCATAATCACTCAACGATTATACTCCACTGAAAAATATAATAATAGTCATATTTGGGTTCATAATTCTCCTACCAACAACCCATCTCCACCACCATAACCCAGTCTACTGTAGGGTCGATCTCCACCACCATAACCCAGTCTACTGTAGGAAGATCTCCACCACCATAACCCAGTCTACTGTAGGAAGATCTCCACCACCATAACCCAGTCTACTGTAGGGTCGATCTCCACCACCATAACCCAGTCTACTGTAGGGTCGATCTCCACCACCATAACCCAGTCTACTGTAGGGTCGATCTCCACCACCATAACCCAGTCTACTGTAGGAAGATCTCCACCACCATAACCCAGACTACTGTAGGGTCGATCTCCACCACCATAACCCAGTCTACTGTAGGGTCGATCTCCACCACCATAACCCAGTCTACTGTAGGGTCGATCTCCACCACCATAACCCAGTCTACTGTAGGGTCGATCTTCACAACCATAACCTAGTCTACTGTAGGAAGATCTCCACCACCATAACCCAGTCTACTGTAGGGTCGATCTCCACCACCATAACCCAGTCTACTGTAGGAAGATCTCCACCACCATAACCCAGTCTACTGTAGGAAGATCTCCACCACCATAACCCAGTCTACTGTAGGGTCGATCTCCACCACCATAACCCAGTCTACTGTAGGAAGATCTCCACCACCATAACCCAGTCTACTGTAGGGTCGATCTCCACCACCATAACCCAGTCTACTGTAGGAAGATCTCCACCACCATAACCCAGTCTACTGTAGGAAGATCTCCACCACCATAACCCAGTCTACTGTAGGGTCGATCTCCACCACCATAACCCAGTCTACTGTAGGGTCGATCTCCACCACCATAACCCAGTCTACTGTAGGGTCGATCTCCACCACCATAACCCAGTCTACTGTAGGGTCGATCTCCACCACCATAACCCAGTCTACTGTAGGGTCGATCTCCACCACCATAACCCAGTCTACTGTAGGAAGATCTCAATACATATGCATGAGTAATGCAGAAATTAATATGCATGATGTGTCAGTGCATATGTTACTGCTCTGAAAAAGAAGATAAGGTATTATCAGTGCTTGATATTAAATTCCCAGTATCAACTATTTGCCTAATTCCTCCCTTATCTGACGTTATCCCCTGTAGCATCAGATAGGAATCCTATTCACTGCATCAACATTTTTTCTCTCACTCCGTGAAACCATCTTCCAGGAACCAGCGTTTTTTGTCCAGTTTTTGTCCTCAAAACGACACTGTGATATTATTTAATTTTTATGTCATAGTTTTTGATAGTTGTGTTGGTACAGTTGAAGTCTGAAGTTTACATACACCTTAGCCAAATACATTTAAACTCAGTTTTTCACAATTCCTGACATTTAATCCTAGTAACAATTCCCTGTCTTAGGTCAGTTAGGATCACCACTTTATTTTAAGAACGTGAAATGTCAGAATAATAAAAGAGAGCTATAAGTTGGGTGAGTTTTGGCCCATTCCTCCTGACAGAGCTGGTGTAACTGAGTCAGGTTTGTAGGCCTCCTTTCTTGGACACGCTTTTTCAGTTATGCCCACACATTTTCTATAGGATTGAGGTCAGGGCTTTGTGATGGCCACTCCAATACCTTGCCTGTGATGTCCTTAAGCCATTTTGCCACAACTTTGGAAGTATGCTTGGGGTCATTGTCCATTTGGAAGACCCATTTGCGACCAAGCTTTAACTTCCTTACTGATGTCTTGAGATGTTGCTTCAATATATCCACATAATTTTCCTTCCTCATGAGGCCATCTATTTGTGAAGTGCACCAGTCCCTCCTGCAGCAAAGCACCCCCACAACATGATGCTGCCACCCCCGTGCTTCACGGTTGGGATGTTGTTCTTCGGCTTGCAAGCCTCCCCCTTTCAGGTTCTGTCGATATAGGACTCGTTTTACTGTGGATATAGATACTTTTGTACCTGTTTTCTCCAGCATCTTCACAAGGTCCTTTGCTGTTATTCTGCGATTGATTTGCACTATTCGCACCAAAGTACGTTCATCTCTAGGAGACAGAACGTGTCTCCTTCCTGAGCAATATGAAGACTGCGGTCCCATGAAGTTTATACGTGTGTGCTATTGTTTGCTTGGAATTTTCCAAGCTATTTAAAGGCACAGTCAATTTAGTGTATGTAAACTTCTGACCCACTGGAATTGTGATACAGTGAATTATAAGTGAAGTAATCTGTCTGTAAACAATTGTTGGAAAAATGACTTGTGTCATACACAAAGTAGATGTCCTAACCGACTTGCCAAAACTATAGTTTTTTAACAAGAAATGTGTGGAGTGGTTGAAAAACAAGTTTTAATGACTCCAACCTAAGTGTGTGTAAACTTCCGACTTCAACTGTACATGATAGAAATATGTTACCAACAAGTTACATAACAAAACATATTTTATACAAAATATATAATGTAGAGTATATGTTTCAGAGGTTGTAGCCCCCCAGAGGTTGTAACCCCTTCCCTTATTCCACATTTTGTTACGTTACAGCCTTGTTCTAAAATTGATTTAAAAAAAAAACATCCTCATCAATCTACATACGATACCCCATAATGACAAAGCGAAAACAGGTTGTATACATTTTAGCAAATTCATAAAAAATACAAAACAGAAATACCTTATTTAAATAAGTATGCTAAGAGACTCAAAATTGAGCTCAGGTGCATCCTGTTTCCATTGATTATCCTTGAGATGTTTCTATAACTTGATTGGAGTCCACCTGTGGTAAATTCAATTGATTGGGCATGATTTGGAAAGCTACATGCCTGTCCATATGAGGTCCCACAGTTGACAGTGCATGTCAGAGGAAAAACCAAGCCATGAGGTCGAAGGAATCAAAACTCAGAGACAGGATTATGTCGAGGCACAGATCAGGGGAAGGGTACCAAAACATTTCTGCAGCATTGAAGGTTCCCAAGAACACAGTGGCCTCCATCATTCTTAAATGGAAGAAGTTTGGAACCACCAAGACTCCTAGTGCTGGCCACCCGGCCAAACTGAGCAATCGGGGGAGAAGGGCCTTGGTCAGGGAGGTGACCAAGAGCCTGATTCTCACTCTGACAGAGCTCCAGAGTTCTTCTGTTGAGATTGGAGAAAATTCCAGAAGGACAACCAGCTCTGCACATTCCAACAATCAGGCCTTTATAATAGAATGGCCAGTCGGAAGCCACTCCTCAGTAAAAGGCACATGACAGCCTGCTTGGAGTTTGCCAAAAGGCACCCAAAGGACTCTCAGACCATGAGAAACAAGATTCTCTGTTTTGATGAAACCAAGACTGATCTCTTTGGCCTGAATACCAAGCGCCACGTCTGGAAGAAACCTGACGCCATCCCTACGGTGAAGTATGGTGGTGGCAGCATCATGCTGTGGGGATGTTTTTCAGCGGCAGGGACTGGGAGACTAGTCAGGATCAAGGGAACAATGAATGGAGCAAGTACAGAGAGATCCTTGATGAAAACCTGCTCTAGAGCGCTCAGGACCTCAGACTGAGGCGAAGGTTCACCTTCCAACAGGACAACGACACTAAGCACACAGCCAAGACAATGCAGGAGTGGCTTCGGGACAAGTCTCTGAATGTCCTTGAGTGGCCCAGCCAGAGCCCAGACTTGAACCCGATCTAACATCTCTGGAGAGACCTGAAAATTGCTGTGCAGCAACACTCCCCATCCAACCTGACAGAGCTTGAGAGGATCTGCAGAGAAAAATGGGAGAAACTCCCCAAATACAGGTGTGCCAAGCTTGTAGCGTCATACCCTAGAAGACTCGAGGCTGTAATCACTGCCAAAGTTGATTCAACATAGTACAGAGTAAAGGGTCTGAATACTTATGTAAATGTGATAGTTCAGTTTTTTATATTTAATACATCTGCAAACATTTCAAAAAACCTTTTTGCTTTGTCATTTTGGGGTATTGTGTGTAGATTGATGAGGATATAAACTATTTAATACATTTCGATTAAGGCTGTAATGTAACAAAATGTGGAAAAAGTCAACGGGTCTGAATACATTCTGAATGCACTGTAAAGTACACATATATTGGTATATATTCCATATATATTGGTATATATTACACATATATTTATATATATTTGTATGTATTCCACATATATTTGTATATATTCCACATATATGTGTATATATTTCACATATATCTGTATATATTCCACATATTTGTGCTAGTTTCACGTGTACTGTATATATGTCATATGTGAAGACTCAAATGGCAATGTGTTATACTATATTTTACATAGTATATTTAGATGTAGAGTATGTGTTTCAGTTGTCCTGTCCTTTCAGTTGTTGTGAGTTCTCTCTCACCATTCGACACACCTCTTGTTCTCAGCACACCTTTGAGCACAACACTCCCTGTGTTGAACGCTGCTCTTCGGTGCATAGCAGCAGGGATACATCATTGATGGGAGAGCGTTCAGAAACTCAGGGTGACCTGAGTACTGCGAACAGTAACAAACCGGGTGTTGGCTTGGTTCCGCTTGTCGCTCGTATCTGTGTTTTTCAGGTCCACCGGCTCTCTCTCAACGATGTGACGGGGAAAGACTGAGCGAGAGAGTCTCTGTTGCTATTTCAGCACTTTCTACACACATCAATGCAACAGTCCCTGATGGGGAAGATCAGGCATATCGTGTTCCTCGCACACAGGGACGCACATACTTGAACACACACTCGTACACACGCACATGCAGGATAACACACACACACACACAGTCACACACACACGTACGCACTCACAGTCACACACACTCACGCACACGTACTGAACGTACATACAAAACATGCATGCCTGCACAATATGTGTCATTCACTCTGTTTTTCTCTACTTCTCTCACACATGGTCACCTGGTCACAGAATCACACACATAACATACACTTGAACATATATCAAATAAATACATACAGTACCAGTCAAAAGATTGGACACCTACTCATTCAAGGGTTTTTCTTTATTTGTACTATTTTCTACATTGTAGAATAATAGTGAAGACATAAAAACTACGAAATAACACACATATGGAATCATGTAGTAATCAAAAAAGTGTTAAACAAAACAAAATATATTTAATATTTTAGATTCTTCAAAGTAGCCAACCTTTGCCTTGTTGACAGCTTTGCACACTCTTGGCATTCTCTCAACCAGCTAACCTTGGAATGCTTTTCCAACTGTCTTAAAGGAGTTCCCACATATACTGAGCACTTGTTTGCTGCGTTCCTTCACTCTGCGGTCCAACTCATCCCAAACCATCTCAATTGGGGTGAGGTCGGGTGATTGTTGAGGCCAGGCCATCTGATGGTGCACCATCACTCTTCTTCTTAGTCAAATAGCCCTTACACATCGTGGAAGTACGTTTTGGGTCCTTGTCCTGTTGAAAAACAAATGATAGTCCCACTAAGTGCGAACCAGATGGGATGGCGTATCACTGCATAATGCTGGTTAAGTGTGCCTTGAATGCTAAATAAATCACCAACAGTGTCACCAGCAAAACACTGCCACATTATTACACCTTCTTCATGCTTCACGGTGGGAACCACAAATGCGGAAATCATCTGTTCACCTACTTTACTCACAAAGACACGGCGGTTGGAACAAAAAAATTATAATTTGGACTCAGACCAAAGGAGAGATTTCCACCAGTCTAATGTCCATTTCTTGTGTTTCTTGGCCCAAGTAAGTCTCTTCATATTATTGGTGTCCTTTAGTACTGGTTTCTTTGCACCAAATCGACCATGAAGGTCTGATTCACACAGTCTCCTCTGAACAGTTGATGTTGAGATGTATCTGTTACTTTAACTCCATGAAGCATGTTTTTGGGCTGCAATCTGAGGTGCAGTTAACGCTAATGTACTTATCCTCTGCAACGGCTGGCCATGCTTTCCCCCTGGCTATCCCAAACCCCAGCCAACAGCTCTGCAACCCCCGCAGCAACTGTCCCAACCCCCCCCCCCCCCCCCCACCTCCCCTCCCCTTCACCCAAATCCAGACAGCTGATGTTCTGATAGAGCTGCAAAATCTGGATCCCTACAAATCCGCTGGGATAGACAATCTGGGCCCTCTCTTCCAAAAATTATCCGCCGCCATTGTTGCAACCCCTATTACTAATCTATTCAACTTCTCATTTGTATTGTCTGCGATTCCTAAAGATTGGAAAGCGGCTAAGGTCCTCCCCCTCTTCAAAGGGGGAGACACTCTAGACCCAAACTGTTACAGACCTATATCCATCCTGCCCTGCCTTTCTAAAGTCTTCGAAAGCGAGGTGAACAAACAGATCACCGACCATTTAGAATCCCACCGTACCTTCTCCGCTGTGGAATCCGGTTTCTAGGCTGGTCATGGATGCACCTCAGCCACGCTCAAGGTCCTAAACGATATCATAACCGCCATTGATAAAAGACAGTATGGTGCAGCCGTCTTCATCAACCTGGCCAAGGATTTTGACTCTGTCAATCACTGCATTCTAATCTGCAGACTCAACAGCCTTGGTTAATCTAATGACTACCTCGCCTGGTTCACTAACTACTTCTCAGATAGAGTTCAGTGTGTCAAATCGGAGGGCCTGTTGTCCAGACCTCTGGCAGTCTCTTTGGGAGTGCCACAGGGTTCAATTCTCGGGCCGACTCTTTTATCTGTATATATCAATGATGTCGCTCTTGCTGCGGGTGATTCTTTGATCCAACTCTATGCAGATAACACCATTCTGTATACTTCTGGCCCTTCTTTGGACACTGTGTTAACAAACCTCCAAATGAGCTTCAATGCCATACAACACTCCTTCCGTGGCCTCCAACTGCTCTTAAATGCTCGTAAAATGAAATGCATGCTCGTCAACCGATTGCTGCCGGCACCCGCACGCTCATCCAGCATCACCACTCTGGACGGGTCTGACTTAGAATATGTGGACAACTATAAATACCTAGGTGTCTGGCTAGACTGTGTACTCTCCTTCCAGACTCACAATAAGCATCTCCAATCCAAAATTAAATCTAGAATCGGCTTCCTATTTCGCAACAAAGCATCCTTCACTCATGCTGCCAAACATACCCTCGTAAAACTGACTATCCAACCAATCCTTGACTTCGGCGATGTCATTTACAAAATAGCCTCCAACACTCTACTCAGCAAACTGGATGCAGTCTATCACAGTGCCATCTGTTTTGTCACCAAAGCCCCATATACTACCCACCACTGCAACCTGTATGCTCTCGTTGGCTGGTCCTCACTGCATATTCGTCGCCAAACCCTTTGGCTCCAGGTCATCTATAAGTCTTTGCTAGGTAAAGCTCCACCTTATCTCAGCTCACTGGTCTCCGTAGCAACACCCACTCATAGCACGAGCTCCAGCAGATAAATTTCACTGGTCATCCCCAAAGCCAACACCTGCTTTGGCCACCTTTCCTTCCAGTTCTCTGCTGCCAATGACTGGAACGAATTGCAAAAAACACTGAAGTTGGAAACTTAAATCTCCCTCACAAACTTTAAGCATCAAAAAAGTGCAATCGCAGCTTACCGATCGCTGCAGCTGTACACAGCCCATCTGTAAATTGCCCATCCAACCACCTACATCATCCCCATATTTGTTTTTGTTTTTCTGCTCTTTTGAACACCAGTATTTCTACTTGCACATCCTCATCTGTACATCTATCACTCCAGTGTTAATTGCTAAATTGTAATTACTTCAACTATTGGCCTATTTATTGCCTTACCTCCTTACTTCATTTGCACACACTGTATACATATTTTTCTATTGTGTTATTGACGTTTGTTTATGTGTAACTCTGTGTTGTTGTTTTTGTCGCACTGCTTTGTTTTATCTTGGCCAGGTCGCAGTTGTAAATGAGAACTTGTTCTCAACTGGCCTACCTGGTTAAATATAGGTTAATATATATATATTAAACAGAGGTAACTTTGGGTCTTCTTTTCCTGTGGCAGTCCTCATGAGAGCCAGTTTCATCATAGCGTTTGATAGTTTTTGCGACTGCACTTGAAGAAACTTGAAAAGTTCTTGAAATTTTCCGCATTGACTGACCTTTACTTATTTGATCTGTTCTTGCCATAATATGGACTTGGTCTTTTACCAAATAGGGCCATCTTCTGTATACCAAGCCTATCTTGTCACAACACAAATGATTGGCTCAAACGCATTAAGGAAATAAATTCCAACACCTGTTAATTGAAATGCATTCCAGGTAACTAAGACATAAAGCTGGTTGACAGAATGCCAACAGTGTGCAAAGCTGTCATCAAGACAAAGGGTGGCTGCTTTGAGGAATCTCAAATATAAAATATATTTAGATTAGTTCAACACTTTTTTGGTTTCTACATGATTCGTCAAGACAATGTTATTTAATTGTCTTGACGTCTTCACTATTATTCTACAATGTAGAAAATAGTTTCAAAAATAAAGAGCACCCCTGGAATGAGTAGGTGTGTCCAAACCTTTGACTGGTATGACATGTATAAACTACAGGAGGTTGGTGGCACCTTAATTGGGGTGGACAGGCTCGTGGTAATGACTGGAGCAGAATAAGTGGAATGGTATGAAATACCTCAAACACATGTGTTACAACCTGGCTCAACATTGTAATGGGAAACCACCCACTGAGTAAAGGAATAAAAACATGAATTTACTCCATAAATAAAGTAAACACTCACAACAATAATCAGGTGAGGCATGAAGGTCAGTAAATTAGGTGTCAACTGCCAACATCACAATGAAACAACCAAAGGTATGCATGGAGGGAGGAATCTCTTGCTGAATGGGGAAACAGTGGCTTTACGCTGCAGCTGAGCTTTCACAGGTGTGCCCCATCAGCACTGACTACCCTCCCAGCTCCTCCCACCAATCTCCTGTAGGAAGTAAGCACAGCAAAAACCCAGTAGACAAAGCAGGGAGGGGCCGTCGCACATGGTTTCTATGTGTTTGATACCATTCCATTGGCTCCGTTCCAGACATTATTATGAGTCGTCCTCCTCTCAGCAGCCTCCACTGGTATAAACAGACCATGTGCACACAGGGATAACATGCTCCCATCCTGTAAACACATTATTAATACACATTATTAAACAGGGTACCTGCATCATTGTAGATCTAAGCCGGATACCCCAATTAACACCTCCCACACCTTCTATCCCCAGTGCTGCTGTGTCTCTGGTATTTCTGATTACCAGGCAGAAGCTCCCAGTGTTTCCTCTTCAAGGTGAGTAGTCTCTGAGGATTTGACTTTCAGCTCAGCCGGTTAAAATAAGGGCTGCCTGCATGCCGCAGTATATTACAGCCCCAGAAAAGTTAGTGTGTGTATGTGTGCGTGTGCGTGTGCGTGTGTGTATTTGTGTGTGTGTGTGTGTGTGTGTGTGTGTGTGTGTGTGTGTGTGCGTGTGCGTGTGTGTGTGTGTGTGTGTGTGTGAAAAGAGGGGTGGAAAAACCCAGATGATGATTCACCTCCAGAGCTGAGGGATACCCTGTAGAGGGAAGACTTAAGCCTGCTGACAGAGCCTGCCGATTGGGCCTCTTGGAGTCGACGTGGCCTAGTGGAGCTGGTAACTGGCTCCTATTGATCACAGCCTCCTGGTGGGGTGCTGGAGGCCCAAGGGTCAGAGACCAGGCTCACAGACAAAGGTAATCTCCACAGGCTGCAGGGGACCATGAGTTATTACACCTCCACCTCCACCACCATCACCACCACCACTACCACCATCTCCACCACCACCTCCACTTCCACCACTATCACCTCCACCACCTCCACCACCACTACCTCCACCACCACCACCACCAGCACCTCCACCACCACCACCTCCACCACCTCCACCACCACCACCTCCAACACCACCACCACCACCTCCACCACCGCTTCCACCATTATCACCTCCACCATCTCCACCTCCACTTCCACCACTATCACCTCCACCACCACCTCCACCTCCACCACCACCTCCACCACCACCCCCTCCACCACCACCTCCACCTCCACCACCTCCACCATCACCACCTCCACTATCACCACCTCCACCACCTCCACCACCTCCACCTCAACCAACAGCACCACCTGCACCAATACCACCTCCACCACCTCCACCATCACCACCTCCACCACCTCCACCACCTCCACCACCTTCACCACCACCACCTCCACCACCATCACCTCCACCTCTAACACCTCCACCACTACCTCCACCAACACCACAAACACCTCCTTCACCACCTACACCTCCACCAACACCAACACCTCCACCTCCAACATCTCCACCACCTCCACCTCCAACACCTCCACCACCTCCACCACCTCCACCTCCACCTCTAACACCTCCAACACCTCCACCACCTCCACCACCTCCACCACCTCCACCACCACCTCCACCTCTACCTCTAACACCTCCAACACCTCCACCACCACCTCCACCATGAGAAACAAGATTCTCTGGTCTGATGAAACCAAGATTGAACTCTTTGGCCTGAAAGCCAAGTCTGGAGGAAACCAGGCACCGCTCATCACCTAGTGCATACCATCCCTACGGTGAAGCATGGTGGTGTTAGCTTTGGCAATATTTTTCAACGGTGGGCACTGGGAGACTAGTTAGGACCGAGGGAGAGATGACTGGTACAAAGTACAGAGAGATCCTTGATGAAAAACTGCTCCAGAACGCTCAGGACCTCAGACCGGGGTGAAGGTTCACCTTCCAACAGGACAACAACCCAAGCGCTCAACCAAGACAGTGCAGGAGAGGCTTCAGGACAAGTCTCTGAATGTCCTTGAGTGGCCCAGCCAGAGCCCGGACTTGAACCCGATCTAACATCTCTGGAGAGACCTGAAAATAGCTGTGCAGCGACGCTCCCCAAGAATAGGAGAAACTCCCCAAATACAGGTGTGCCAAGCTTGTAGCATCATACCCAAGAAGACTCGAGGCTGTAATTGCTGCCAAAGGTGCTTCAACAAAGTACTGAGTAAAGGGTCTGAATACTTATGTAAATGTGATTAAAAAAAACGATTTCATCAATTTTAGTATAAGGATGTATAAAAATTGAAGGGGTCTGAAAACTTTCTGAATGAACTGTACATGTGGACCCTGACCTGTCAGAGTCTGATATGAGCAGTGACAGTAAATCTCATACATCTTTTTGTCGTTTACTAGATACGAAACTTTATGCAGAAGTTTTTCAGATACTAGCTATAGCCTGCTTATGATACTAGCTATAGCCTGCTTATGATACTAGCTATAGCCTACTTATGATACTAGCTATAGCCTGCTTATGATACTAGCTATAGCCTGCTTATGATACTAGCTATAGCCTACTTATGATACTAGCTATAGCCTGCTTATGATACTAGCTATAGCCTGCTTATGATACTAGCTATTACCTGCTTATGATACTAGCTATAGCCTGCTTATGATACTATCTATAGCCTGCTTATGATACTAGCTATAGCCTGCTTATGATACTAGCTATAGCCTGCTTATGATACTAGCTATAGCCTGCTTATGATACTAGCTATAGCCTGCTTATGATACTAGCTATAGCCTACTTATGATACTAGCTATAGCCTGCTTATGATACTAGCTATAGCCTGCTTATGATACTAGCTATAGCCTGCTTATGATACTAGCTATAGCCTGCTTATGATACTATCTATAGCCTGCTTATGATACTAGCTATAGCCTGCTTATGATACTAGCTATAGCCTGCTTATGATACTAGCTATAGCCTACTTATGATACTAGCTATAGACTGCTTATGATACTAGCTATAGCCTGCTTATGATACTAGCTATTACCTGCTTATGATACTAGCTATAGCCTGCTTATGATACTAGCTATAGCCTGCTTATGATACTAGCTATAGCCTGCTTATGATACTAGCTATAGCCTGCTTATGATACTAGCTATAGCCTGCTTATGATACTAGCTATAGCCTGCTTATGATACTAGCTATAGCCTGCTTATGATACTAGCTATAGCCTGCTTATGATACTAGCTATAGCCTGCTTATGATACTAGCTATAGCCTGCTTATGATACTAGCTATAGCCTGCTTATGCATAAACACATCTGAAACATGAAGATATAATATGTTTATTCAACCTATTAGCCTGTATAATATGTTACAGTAGTAATCCTCTAGTCTATAAAAAAAATATGCCTTTTAGTTTGTATTTTCCTCTGCTGGCTGAGTCCCAAACGCCACCCCATTCCCTACATAGTGCACTACTTTTGACCAGAGCCCATTACACTACATATACTACATTGTAACAATATTGAGGATGCTGCTGGAAGAGTCAAATAGTCTTCTTACTCCCAGACCACCCATGGTGGTAAATAGATTACTGGTAAGAGCCCAGCCGAAATTTGACCCTCCTGCAGAGCTGTGCAACCACATACCGAAACCCCCCCCCCCGCACACACACACACACACACACACACACACACACACACACACACACACACACGTACACACAGAGACCCCCCCCCCCCACACACACACACAAGGCAGACTAACTAGAGCTTACACCTCCCACTGGCTGGCAGCATGATGGATCCATGGATAGACTCTATTAGGTCAGTTTAGTCTGTGTGATGTGTCTTGTTGACTTACATTATGGAGAAAGCCTGCTGCTGTCTCTAATTTGCTTCCAAGAGTACATCTTCTCTCTATACCCCTTCACTCAGAGCGCTGAGATTACAGTGAGTTTCCATATTTCTCTATTCAAGGAAACAAAAACACAATCAGCATCACGGATAATACACAGACATATCAGTAATGTGAATATTGTAACAAACCTGGCCCAGGCCTGTTACGATCCAAAAGGGATGAACCCCTTATTGGAGTAGTAGTTTCCAGCTGGGAGACTCTGGTTCTAGACACACAAAAGGTCATTACACTGTCAGCATTCTCTACAATCGTTACATTGTCATGCATTTCCTTACATCATAATCATATAATAAGTAGTATTTCTCAAAGGAGCTTCGTCTCCAGTCTCCAGCGTCATCATACCGGGAAATCTACTCTTGGCGATAATCCCAGGACTCTTTTGTGACAAGCCTCAACCTCATCTAATACACACGTTTACATAAAAACAAAAAAACACAGAGATGGAATTAAGTAGATCTTCCAGTCAGAGCTCCAGCCTTAAGAGTGGAGGCTCATCAGTCTGTTTAATCATCCTGCTGAAATAAAGGCATGGAGACAGGCGTTTGGAGGCCCTCCACCACCCCGCTGAGCGTTCATCCCAGTTCACCACCATCAGTTATCCATAAATTAACTACTGCCGCTGCATATACTGTAGGGGAGAGAGAGAGAGAAGCTAGTCTCTGTACTTTATGGATGGCTCATCAAAGGTATATACTCACAGGCCTAACCCACTCACCAAACACTTTGACATTCTCCCATCTGCCAAGTATTGTGATAATGCAGTGGCTTGTGCAGCGCGTGGAACATTTTATGTCTAGTGACTCAAGCTAATGTACCTTAATTGCGGTCGAGGGCTTTTTTTACATGATATATTTGGTGGGTCTGAAGCGTCTTTGTGTAAGATGAAACTCGGGGGCTAGCTACTGAGTGAAACAGGGCGGTCTGTGACTCAACAGAGTTCGATGTGCATACGGTGTCCATATTAGGACATTCTCAGTCTGGACACCATAGTGCAAAAACAAATCATCAACAAAACTATATGAATCTGAACAGTTTTCAGCCCGAGGAAAATACATCTGTACTGTAACTGTATAAAGACTACAATATGTAAATTCTACAAAGACTTAACATCATTGATCTTAGCCTATATCATTGAATTGATTTTTACTCCTAGAAGCCATCCCATATTTCCGGTTGTTTAAAGCCTCACCTAAACTGTGGACTTGCACTTTCAACATGGCCCCTGCTTCCCCTCCCCTTAATCTCTGACGGAGTGTAATTCATTAATCATGTTATACACATTTCATACAGCACCAAACAGCTGCCAGCTGCTCTATGATACACTACTAGTGTGTGTGTGTTCCCCTACTAGTATAATTCCCTCCACTTCAGCATGTATCCATAACTGCAGGGTGGAAGCTATCTGATACCATACCACTCACAATCAGAATAACTTTGCCTAGCTACCGGCTACTCTCAAAAATAACTTTGCCTAGCCACCGGGTACTCTCAAAAATAACTTTGCCTAGCCACCAGCTACTTTCAAAAATAACTTTGCCTAGCCACCGGGTACTCTCAAAAATAACTTTGCCTAGCCACCGGGTACTCTCAAAAATAACTTTGCCTAGCCACCGGGTACTCTCAAAAATAACTTTGCCTAGCCACCTCTCTACCTCTCTCTCTCTATCTCTCTCTCTCTCTCTCTCTCTCTCTCTCTCTCTCCTCTCTCTCTCTCTCTCTCTCTCTCTCTCGCTCTCCCACTCTCTCTCTGTCTCCCTCTCTCTCTCTCTCTCTCTCTCTCTCTCTCTCTCTTTCTCCTCTCTCTCCTCTCTCTCCCCTCTCTCTCTCTCTCTCTCTCTCTCCTCTCTCTCTCTCTCTCTCTCCCTCTCTCTCTCTCTCTCTCTCTCTCTCTCTCTGTCTCTCTCTCTCTCTTCCTCTCTCTCTCTTCCCCTCTCTCTCTCTTCCTCTCTCTATCTCACTCTCTCTCTGCAACAGAGCTTTGTGGGTGATAAAATAACACTGATGATATAATCTACAAACAGACAGTGTGGGCGGTGTAGGATAGTCATAGTGTAGCCTGCAGTTTGTAGCAGACAGCAATTCTAGACAGTGGTGTCTCTGATATTACACACAGGCAAGGTGAGAGATATACTTTTTGTGCAGCAGGCAGACATAACACACAATCACTGTAGTCTGAGGAACACACACAGACAATCCACACACACAGCAGTGTAAGAGTTAGGCAGTAGGCTTGTAGTGGTGTAGCCCAGCCGGTCTGATTTGTGGCTTGTGGAGGGGCTCTATTATCTGTGGTTACTTGACGCTGCCCGGGGCCATAAATCACGACGGGGTGTGAAGACATGCCGCTCAACCTGCCAGAGGGAAAGCTGTGAAGGTCGCCAGGGCCCCTGTGACAGGGCCATCCACATGGGGGAACATTAAAAGAGCATGTCGGACAGATTTAGAGCAAAGTGGGCAGCAGGCTGAGAGTGTGTGTGTGTGTGTGTGTGTGTGTGTGTGTGTGTGTGTGTGTGTGTGTGGGGTGGGGGGGGGGGGGGTGTTTGTATGTGTGTGGGACTGTGATTTGTGAGCTCCACAGGAAGTTGTAAGGCAGCATTTTCAGAGGTCCATTTTTCTAAGGTTAGAGATGAAAAACCTTCATGGCATTATTCCGAAGCCCTTTATCCCATTCTGCCTACATGGAGACGCTTCAAATCACTGACATTTATCAATAGAGCACGATAGCCTCTGCAACCTGTGGAAAGTGGAAACCTAGTGGGTGGAAGAAGCAGTCACATTACCACTACAGAAGGCATGTGGAGGACGTCGTCATGGATGTATATTTGTATCAGGTTTGAATGCAATCGGGAATGTGTGTGTGTGTGTGTGGGGGGGGGGGGGGGGGGGATTATTCTATCCTTGTGGGGACCTAACATCCCCAAAAGGAGAAGAACACTGGGGAGGAGAGGAGAGAACCACTGGGAGGAGAGGAGAGGACCACTGGGAGGGGAGGAGAGAACAACTGGGGAGGAGAGGAGAGGAACACTGGGGAGGAGAGAACCACTGGGGAGGAGAGAACCACTGGGGAGGACAGGAGAGAACCACTGGGGAGGATAGAACTACTGGGGAGAAGAGGAGAGGAACAGTGGGGAGGAGAGGAGATAACACTGGGGAGGAGAGGAGAGAACAACTGGGGAGGAGAGAACCACTGGGGAGGAGAGAACCACTGGGGAGGACAGGAGAGAACCACTGGGGAGGAGAGAACTACTGGGGAGAAGAGGAGAGGAACACTGCGGAGGAGAGAACCACTGGGGAGGAGAGAACCACTGGGGAGGAGAGGAGAGGAACACTGGGGAGGAGAGGAGAGGAACACTGGGGAGGAGAGGAGAGGACTACTGGGGAGGAGAGAACCCTGGGGAGGAGAGGAGAGGACCACTGGGGAGGAGAGGAGAGGACCACTGGGGAGGAGAGGAGAGAACCACTGGGGAGGAGAGGAGAGGAACACTGGGGAGGAGATGACCACTGAGGAGGAGAGGAGAGGTACACTGGGGAGGAGAGGAACACTGGGGAGGAGAGGAGAGGACCACTGGGGAGGAGAGAACCATTGGGGAGGAGAGGAGAGGAACACTGGGGAGGAGAGGACCACTGGGGAGGAGAGGAGAGGAGCACTGGTAGAGGCTGAGAGTACACTTTCCCTAATTCTAATCAAGGAGGCAGAATCAGACCCCACTCAGCTAGATACCTACACATACCTGTTACTGTAATGTAATTGTGTCTGTGTCTGTGTCTGTCTTTGTCTATGTCTGTCTGTGCCTGTGTCTGTCCGTGTCTGTCTGTGTCTGTGTCTGTCCGTGTCTGTCTGTGCCTGTGTCTGTCCGTGTTTGTCTGTGCCTGTGTCTGTCTTTGTCTATGTATGTCTGTGCCTGTGTCTGTCCGTGTCTGTCTGTGCCTGTGTCTGTCCGTGTCTGTCTGTGTCTGTTGCTGTCCGTGTCTGTCTGTGTCTGCATGTGTCTGTATGTGTCCGTGCCGGTGTCTGTCTGTGTCTGTGTCTGTGTCTGTATGTGTCGGTGTCTGTATGTGTGTGTCCATCTGTCTGTGTCTATCTGTCTGTGTTTGTGTCTGTGTCTGTCTGTGTGTGTCTGTGCCTGTCTACGTGTGTGTCTTTGTCTGTCTGTCTGTGTCTGTCTGTGGGTGTCTGTCTGTCTGTATGTCTGCCTGTCTGTTTCTGTGTATGTGTCTGTGTCTGTCTGTCTGTGTCTGTATGTCTGTGTTTGTGTCTGTCTGTCTGTCTGTCTGTCTGTCTGTCTGTCTGTGTGTGTCTGTCTGTCTGCCTGTGTCTGTCTGTCTGTGTGTGTGTGTGTGTGTGTGTCCATCTGTCTGTGTCTGTTTCTGTGTGTCTGTATGTGTCTGTCAGTGTGTGTCTGTCTGTGTGTGTCTTTGTCTGTGTCTGTCTTTCTGTGTGTGTCTGTCTGTGTATGTGTCCGTCTGTGTCTGTGTCTGTCTGTCTGTTTCTGCGACTGTGTCTGTGTCTGTCGGTGTGTGTCTGTCTGTGTCTGTCTGTCTGTCTGTGTGTGTATGTCTGTCTGTGTCTCTGTCTGTGTGTGTCTGTCTTTCTGTGTATTTCTGTGGGTGTCTGTGTCTTTCTGTGGGTGTCTGTGTCTGTGGGTGTCTGTCTGTCTGTGTCTGTGGGTGTCTGTCTGTTTCTGTTTCTGTGTTTTTGTCTGTTTCTGTGTTTTTGTCTGCCTGTCTGTTTCTGTGTCTGTGCCTTCGTCAGTGTCGGTGTCTGTGTCGGTGTCTGTCTGTCTGTCTGTCTGTCTGTCTGTCTGTCTGTCTGTATGTATGTGTCTGTCTGTGTGTGTGTGTGTCTGTCTGTCTGTCTGTCTGTCTGTCTGTCTGTCTGTCTGTCTGTCTGTCTGTCTGTCTGTCTGTCTGTATCTGTGCTCATGGAGTCACTACGTTCATGTTGTTGTTACATATGGTTTTACCAAAGACAGTATTATGATGTGATGTCTTGAGACAGGGATTGTCAATCTCAATGGTTTTAACACCACATCAACACCTGACATACAGATTAAATCAATCGTTTGTATGCTATAACTGCATGCATTATTTTTCAGGATGTCAGTCTCAATTGCCAGCTGATTGAATATGTAACGTTATTACATACAATGGTCTTTAATCATCACAGCCAGATTATTTTGGGATCTGGCACTTGCAGTCTCAACACTCCTAACACTGCTGTTAAATTAGATACATGTTTGGGTCTCCCAGGACAACGTGACCAATGCATCTTGGTGCCATAGAGGTTTATTAGTGCATCCTTATCGATTCACCACACACACACACACACACACACACACGCACGCATGCACGCACGCACGCACGCACGTACTCACACACACACACACACACACACACACACACACACTGCCATTACGGCTCTAATGCCTTATTGTCACACACAATGTCCACAGCAAGCATTTTGCTTCCAGTGTGAATTCTCCCATAATTCACCTGTCCTCTGAGTACCTGTAGTAAACTGTGAGCTCATCAAATAGACCTTCATATAATATATTATTCACTGCAAACGGAGTCCCAAGCTGACCAAGCTGCTCCTTCAGGTGACAGGCAAGGATAGTTATTGCCTGTTTAACTTGTGGTCAAGAAGAAAAGCAGCATAAATCTGGCTTCATTATGACATGCTATTGTATAGTTCTAACATGTTAACTGTAGAACCGGTTCACACGGGCCACTAGGTTTATTACCCAGAAAACCAAATATGTTTTATTCGATCTGGCCTGGTGTTGTGTCTGTGGTTTTGTAAGATCACACTCTAGAATTTTCTATTTCGTACCTCTGATATTAAACTCTGAATTGTTGAGGAAGAGCTTGTATCTTTTCATTGTATGGTCTACACCTGTTGTATTCTGTCATGTGACAAATACGCTTTGATTTGACTGGAAGTTCAGAGCCTTAGCTCTGTGGGCAGTCTATTCTCCTCCAATGTAATGTACTGTTCTGTCTTGTTTTTGACCTGTATTCTCTCCACACTAACATACCCTGCTCCAGATTCGGCTGCAGTAGTACCAGGAATCGATTACACATGGAACGATGGACACCACCGCTTGGCAAATGGAGCTCTGCTCCACGCAGGGAAGGAAATTGCTGCATCCCCTGGGGTCACTTACTGAGAAGGGGAAAGCGGCTGACTCGACAGATCCTCCCAAAACTAACTCCGCTACCTGTACAACCACTCCCAAAACTGAAAATGATTATATTTAGATGTCTGGTTGTTTAAATGGCATAGAGAGGCTAAGCTAGAAACCTCAGTCTGAGTTAGTGCCTAAAAAACAAACCCCAAGATTGAAGACAGGCAGTTTCATTTGTGCGCTGAACGCATTGCTTGAACCAAATGTATGCTGATAGCTTACCCTATTTAGACGATAAGCAGTGTGTGATCTATTAAAAAGGTGTATCTGTAGAAATATCAATGTTTATGCAGAAAACACACACCCTTGCCACACCTGGTTTAATGCAGTACATTTTCGCTTCTACAGTGCCTTGCAAAAGTATTCCCCTTGGCATTTTTCCTATTTTTTTGGATTAACACCTGTAATTTAAATGGATTTTTATTTGGATTTAATGTAATGGACATACACGAAATAGTCCAAATTGGTAAAGTAAAATAAAAAAAATACCTTGTTTAAAAATAAATCTAAAAAGTGGGGTGCGTGTATACTGTATATATTCACCCCCTTTGCTATGAAGCCCCTAAATAAGATCTGGTACAACCAATGACCTTCAGAAGTCACATAATTAGTTAAATAAAGTCCACCTGTGTGTAATCTAGGTGTCACATGATCTGTCACATGATCTCAGTATATATACACCTGTTCTGAAAGGCCCCAGAGTCTGCAACACCACTAAGCAAGGGGCACCACCAAGCAAGTGGCACCATGAAGACCAAGGAGCCACTCAAACATGTCAGAGACAAAGTTGTGGATAAGTACAGATCAGGGTTGGGTTATAAAAAGATATCCATAACTTTGAACATCCCACAGAGCACCATTAAATCCATGATTTAAAAAAATTAAGAATATGGCACCTCAACAAAGCTGCCAAGAGAGGGCTGCCCACCAAAACTCACAGACCAGGCAAGAAGGGCATTAATCAGAGAGGCAACAAAGAGACCAAAGATAACCCTGAAGGAGCTGCAAAGCTCCACATGGGAGATTGGAGTATCTGTCCATAGGACCACTTTAAGCCTTACACTCCACAGAGCTGGGCTTTATGGAAGAGTGGCCAGACAAAAGCCATTACTTAAAGAAAGAAATAAGCAAACACATTTGGTGTTCGCCAAAAGGCATGTGGGAGACTCCCCGAACATATGGAAGAAGGTACTCTGGTCAGATGAGACTAAAATTGATATTTTTGGCCATCAAGGAAAACAATATGTCTGGCACAAACCCAACACCTCTCCTCACCCCGAGAACAGCTTCCCCACAGTGAAGCATGGTGGTGGCAGCATCACGCTGTGGAGATGTTTTTCATCGGCAGGGACTGGGAAACTGAACAGAATTGAAGGAATAATGGAAGGCACTAAATACAGGGAATTATTGAGGGAAACCTGTTTCAGTCTTCCAGAGATGTGAGACTGAAACGGAGGTTCACCTTCCAGCAGGAAAATGACCCTAAGCATACTGCTAAAGCAACACTCAAGTGATTTAAGGGGAAACATTTAAATGTCTTGGAATGGCCTAGTCAAAGCCCAGACCTCAATCCAATTGAGAATCTGTGGTATGAATTAAAGATTAATGTACACCAGCGGAACCCATCCAACTTGAAGGAGCTGGAGCGGTTTTGCCTTGAAGAAGGGGCAAAAATCCCAGTAGCTAGATGTGCCAAGTTTATAGAGACATACCCCAAGAGACTTGCAGCTGTAATTGCTGCAAAAGGTGGCTCTATAAAGTATTGACTTTGGGGGGGTGAATAGTTATGCACACTCAAGTTTTCTGTTTTTTTGTCTTATTTCTTGTTTGCTTCACAATAAAAAATATTTTGCATCTTCAATGTGGTAGGCATGTCGTTTAAATCGAATGATACAAACCCCACCTCAATTTTAATTCCAGGTTGTAAGGCCACAAAATAGGAAAAATTGCAAGGGGGTGAATACTTTCGCACGCCATTGTACCTCTTATTCATAGAGAAGATTCTAAATCCACGTAGTTCGACTGAATCAACAGTTGGAAAACCCTATGTTAATGTTTCTATGTGCTGTCGTTCTGTGCTCTCAACACGTTTACACCAGGGGCACAATCACAACACCGAGAGAGGAGTGGAGAATAAACCCTTACTGATTGACACACCACCACCTTCTTCTTCTTCTTCAACTGTATGTGAATTCAGCTTGTCTGTGCCATGTCAACTCCTTGTCACTCATTGCCATGCCTGGGTTTTTGTCATCTATGCCGTCCACTGTATAGGGCATATGGGGACATCCCTAAGGACATACATTCAGACCGACACGACAGGCCCTCAAGATGATTTGACAGCATCTCGGTAAACCTCCAGAGCATTATGAGTAATAACAAAATGATGAACTTTGAGAGAAGAAGAAAGCCACAGTGATCATATGCACAGGCTTGCCTTGTTTGCTCTGAGGCTTTGAATCTAAGCAATGTCCCCTCTGATCCTAACGATCCAGATGTTATTGCTGTACAGTATGTTTTATACATGTCTTATTATCATTTCAGCCAAGACCAAATATAGACTCGGTACAACAGTGTCATTTACAGTGCATTCTGAACAAATTCAGACCCCTTGACTTTTTCCACATTTTGTTACGTTACAGCCTTATTCAAATAAAAAATGATCTCATTAATCTACACACAAAACCCCATAATGACAAAGCGAAAACAGGTTTTTAGAAATGTTTGTAAATGTAATAAAAAATAACAAGCAGAAATACAACAGTGTAATTTCGATCTGGCCTCTCCTGCCTACATGCTATTTTGCTCATGAATCTATACCCTTCTAATTTGAATGACCTCCCCTGGGGATATTTACTATGAGGCTGGGTTTGCGAGATACATCTTCATTAAACCCAGAGAATGCCAACAGGTGTGGTTCCCATGGGGGAAAAATTCTATTGGGGAAGGTTCCTGTGGGGCAAAGATTCTATTGGGGAAGGTTCCTGTAGGGGAAAGATTCTATTGGGGAAGGTTCCTGTGGGGCAAAGATTCTATTGGGGAAGGTTCCTGTGGGGGAAAGATTATATTGCGGAAGGTTCCTGTGGGGGAAAGGTTCCTGTGGGGGAAAGATTCTATTGGGTAAGGTTCCTGTGGGGGAAAGATTCTATTGGGGAAGGTTCCTGTGGGGGAAAGATTATATTGCGGAAGGTTCCTGTGGGGGAAAGATTCTATTGGGTAAGGTTCCTGTGGGGGAAAGATTCTATTGGGTAAGGTTCCTGTGGGGGAAAGATTATATTGGGTAAGGTTCCTGTGGGGGAAATATTCTATTGGGGAAGGATCCTGTGGGGGAAAGATTCTATTGGGGAAGGTTCCCGTGGGGGTTGCCACGGAAGCCAAGAAGGGGAGGGAGGTGTGTCAAATCAAATCAAATCAAATTGTATTGGTCAGATACACATGGTTTGCAGATGTTAATGCGAGGGTAGCGAACTGCTTGTGCTTCTAGTTCCGATCGTGCAGTAATATCTAACAAGTAATCTAACAATTTCACAGCAACTACCTTACACTACAAGTGTAAAGGAATGAATAAGAATATGTACATAAAGATATATGAATGAGCGATGGCTGAACGGCATAGACAAGATGTAGAAGGTGGTATAGAGTACAGTATATACATATTAGGTGAGTAATGTATGGTATGTAACATTATATAAAGTGGCATTGTTTAAAGTGACTAGTGATACATTTATTATATCAATTTTTTTTTATTAAAGTGGCTAGAGATTTTAGTCAGTATGTTGGCAGCAGCCACTCAATGTTAATGATGGCTGTTTAACAGTCTGATGGCCTTGAGATAGAAGCTGTTTTTCAGTCTCTCGGTCCCAGCTTTGATGCACCTGTACTGACCTCGCCTTCTGGATATTAGCGGGGTGAACAGGCAGTGGTTCGCGTGGTTGTTGTCCTTGATGATCTTTTTGGCCTTCCTGTGACATCGGGTGGTGTAGGTGTCCTGGAGGGCAGGTAGTTTGCCCCCGGTGATGCATTGTGCAGACCTCACTACCTTCTGGAGAGCCTTGTGGTTGTGGGCGGAACAGTTGCCGTACCAGGCGGTGCGACAGCCCGACAGGATGCTCTCGATTGTGCATCTGTAACGTTTTTTTCCCAACCCCCTGAGGGGCCTTCAGCACCACGCTGTCTGTGTGGGTGAACCATTTCAGTTGGTCCGTGATGTGTACGCCAAGGAACTTAAAACTTACTACCCTCTCCACTACTGTCCCGTCGATGTGGATAGGGGGCTAGGGTATCAGGTATGGTGGAGGTGATATGATCCTTGACTAGTCTCTGAAATCATTTCACAGAAGTGAGTGCTATGGGGTGATAATCTTTTAGCTCAGTTATCTTAGCTTTCTTGGGAACAGGAACAATGGTGGCCCTCTTGAAGCATGTGGGAACAGCAGACTGGGATAGGAATTGATTGAATATGTCCGTAAACACACAAGCCAGCTGGTCTGCACATGCTCTGAGGACGCGGCTAGGGATGTCGTCTGGGCCGGCAGCCTTGCGAGGGTTAACACATTTAAATGTTTTACTCACATTGGCTGCGGTGAAGGAGAGCCCGCTGGTTTTGGTGACGGGCCCTGTCAGTGGCACTGTATTGTCCTCAAAGAGAGCAAAGAAGTTGTTTAGTTTGTCTGGGAGCAAGACATCTTGGTCCGCGACGGGGCTTGTTTTCTTTTTGTAGTCCGTGATTGACTGTAGACCCTGCCACATACCTCTCGTGTCTGAGCCGTTGAATTGCAACTCTACTTTGTCTCTATACTGACGCTTAGCTTGCTTGATTGCCTTGCGGAGGGAATAGCTACACTGTTTGTATTCGGTCATGTTTCTGGTCGCCTTGCCCTGATTAAAAGCAGTGGTTCGCGCTTTCAGTTTGGCGCGAATGCTGCCATCAATCCACGGTTTCTGGTTGGGGAAGGTTTTAATAGACGCTGTGGGTGTGTGTGTGTGTGTGTGTGTGTGTGTGTGTGTATGTGTGCTCAAACACACATGCATGTGGGGGTCTGGGAGAGGAAGTGTGTCCATCTGATGAATGGGCATGTGCCTGAACTCAATTTTATACACAATTGTAGTCTCTCCCATTCATTTCTAATGACCGGTCATTTTTGACCGGGAACACCACAGGTGTACAAAAGTTAAATCAAACACCCAAAATGTAACGCGAATCATCCAAATGTATTTTGTGTGTTGAGATGTCCTGTGTGGACAAAGTCATGGAACCTTTATGACAATCAGATTAAATGAAGTACATTTTTCAGAGAGAAAACTTGTAAATTGGTCCAATTTGACCAAAACACAGCAGGAGGGTTAATAGAAGCAGAGGTTAAACCAAAGGGGAAGGGGAATTCCATCCCTTTAGTGGGCATTGGACATATTTCAGTTGAAGAATGATCTGGTAAAAGAGGAGTTCTTTGGCCCCTTTCCTATGTCCACCCCTAAGATGAGACGCCAAGTTCAATGTTTCAAGATGTAAAAACCATGGACCACACCCTTCCCTGCCTCAGTCATTGATTTACAGAAGTGTGTGTGTGTGTGTGTGTGTATGTGTGTGTGTGTGTGTGTGTGCTATAGAGATGTCCCTGTGCAGTGCAGTACATTAATCTTGCATGTACCTAAAGAATATAATGCTGCAAGGCTGAATAATGCAAGGTGCACAAGAGCTGCTGAACACACCAACAAGTGCAGAGCTAGTTAATGAAGGAGAATGTGTGTATGTGTGTGTGTGTCATCTTTTAAATCATGCCTTGCCCAGTCAGGACAAAACTGGGTCAAGCTCTGTGGTTCACCAGAAAGTCTGTGGGATAAAGACAATTAGAGGAGAGAATGT
Organism: Oncorhynchus clarkii lewisi; assembly: GCF_045791955.1. Lineage (NCBI taxonomy): Eukaryota > Metazoa > Chordata > Actinopteri > Salmoniformes > Salmonidae > Oncorhynchus > Oncorhynchus clarkii. Next base: position 60,794,514 of record NC_092164.1, read on the forward strand.
CTGGGGTTGGCAGGTCTACCTCACCCTCTCTCTCTCTCTCTCTCTCTCTCTCACCCTCTCCCTCTCCCTCTCTCGCTCTCTCTCTCCCTCTCTCGCTCTCTCTCTCATCCTCTCCCTATCTCTCTCTCTCCCTCCCTCCCTCCCTCCCTCAGCCAGCCACATCTCTATATGTAAAAAATAACCCTTTACTTTATTCCACTACTCCACCCGAAGGTATTTTATTACTGTATGAGAGAGACAGCGTCTGTGCTAGATGGAAATCATGATGAATAATCAGATTGTCAGTGATTCACAAACATCTGTATTTATATTTAGGAATGTTATTGTGTTCTCCTCTGGCCTCCCGCTGCTGAGGAAAGTTAGTCATTAAAGGGAGAGGAAGGGATGCTGACAGCTAACAAGGCAGAGAGAGAGACAGAGAGAAAAGGGGAAGAGGGAAAGGAGGGAGGGAGGGAGGGAGGGAGGGAGGGAGGGAGGGAGGGAGGGAGGGAGGGAGGGAGGGAGTGAGGGAGAGAGAGAGGGGGAGAGGGAGAGAGAGAGAGAGAGAGAGAGAGAGAGAGAGAGACAGAGAGAGAGAGAGAGAGGGAGAGAGAGAGAGAGAGAGAGAGGGAGAGAGAGAGAGGGGGGGTGAAAGAGAGAGGGGGAGAGAGAGAGAGAGAGAGGAGAGAGGGGGGGTGAAATAGAGAGGGGGAGAGAGAGAGAGAGAGGAGAGAGGGGGGGTGAAAGAGAGGGGGAGAGAGAGAGAGAGGAAAGAGGGGGGGTGAAAGAGAGAGGGGGAGAGAGAGAAAGAGAGAGAGAGAGAGAGAGAGAGAGACAGAGAGAGAGAGAGAGAGAGAGAGAAATAATGCAGCTCTCGTTCCTCAGGAGAGGCATCCTTCCTCCATCGCTCCTCCGGATTCACTGATGTAGAAAGAAGAGAAGAGGAGGAGAGGAGAGGAGGAGAAGAGGAGGAGAGAAACACCTGGACTAGAGTGGCATCTACCAGATGAGGTGTGTGACTGGCAGCTTGCCGCAAACAACAACAATTTTATTATTAACATATATATATATATTTATATGACATTTGTTTTCTTCAGGGAAAACCATTGAGATCAGGGTCTTATTCACAAGAGTGACCTGCTCACGCTAACACAACAATCAATACAACAAAAATACAATCAATACAATATAATACTAAACATCAATCAATACAATATAAAACTAAACATCAATCAATACAATATAAAACTAAACATCAATCAATACAATATAAAACTAAACATCAATCAATACAATATAAAACTAAACATCAATCAATACAATATAAAACTAAACATCAATCAATACAATATAAAACTAAACATCAATCAATACAATATAAAACTAAACATCAATCAATACAATATAAAACTAAACATCAATCAATACAATATAAAACTAAACATCAATCAATACAATATAAAACTAAACATCAATCAATACAATATAAAACTAAACATCAATCAATACAATATAAAACTAAACATCAATCAATACAATATAAAACTAAACATCAATCAATACAATATAAAACTAAACATCAATCAATACAATATAAAACTAAACATCAATCAATACAATATAAAACTAAACATCAATCAATACAATATAAAACTAAACATCAATCAATACAATATAAAACTAAACATCAATCAATACAATATAAAACTAAACATCAATCAATACAATATAAAACTAAACATCAATCAATACAATATAAAACTAAACATCAATCAATACAATATAAAACTAAACATCAATCAATACAATATAAAACTAAACATCAATCAATACAATATAAAACTAAACATCAATCAATACAATATAAAACTAAACATCAATCAATACAATATAAAACTAAACATCAATCAATACAATATAAAACTAAACATCAATCAATACAATATAAAACTAAACATCAATCAATACAATATAAAACTAATCACAATATAAAACTAAACATCAATCAATACAATATAAAACTAAACATCAATCAATACAATATAAAACTAAACATCAATCAATACAATATAAAACTAAACATCAATCAATACAATATAAAACTAAACATCAATCAATACAATATAAAACTAAACATCAATCAATACAATATAAAACTAAACATCAATCAATACAATATAAAACTAAACATCAATCAATACAATATAAAACTAAACATCAATCAATACAATATAAAACTAAACATCAATCAATACAATATAAAACTAAACATCAATCATACAATATAAAACTAAACATCAATCAATACAATATAAAACTAAACATCAATCAATACAATATAAAACTAAACATCAATCAATACAATATAAAACTAAACATCAATCAATACAATGTGAAATGAGATAGCAGCACAGTGAGAAAAACATTACATTCCTCAGCCACAAGGCCCTCAATCAATTCCTCCAACTGCCCAAGCGGCAACAGAACATCCAATTGTAATGAGTTTTGTAAATTGTTCCAGCAGTGAGGTGAATTAAAACTGAAATCGTATTTACCTATTTCGGTGGAGACCAGAAGAACCTCAAGAGTTAACCAACCCTATAAACTACACTACAACAACAAAGTTAGGTAAGTCGGAAGTTTGTGTAGGAAAGCTTTGTAAACAGCGAAGGAGTAATGAATTCATCTACGGGACTTTAATGAGGACCAGCCAACCTTTTGATATAGGATGCAGTGATGAGTATTCAAACTGACGTGATGAAGCGAAGGGCTCTATGTTAGACGGCATCCAAAGGTTTAAGGATAGTGGCTGTTGTATTCTGGTAAATGGTGTCACCGTAGTCAAGAACTGGTAGGAAAGTTGACTGTACGATCTACTTCCTGCTGTTTAGGGAGAGGCATGGATGTGTGTAGAAGAGCAATGGAGAAAACATCCATCTGTACTCTCTATCTCTCTCCGTACGCCACCACTACTACAACCCCATCTTACCACTAACTGCTGCTGGAAGGACCAGTTGACAAGACTTTAAATAATAATGGAAGCAGATATATGTATATTTTAAGAGATGTGTGGCTGGCCACTAGATCGACAGGAAGTGGAGAAGAAGGAGGCTATGTTATGGTGTGCGTATGTGTGTGTGTGTGTGTGTGTGTGTGTGTGTGTGTGTGTGTGTGTGTGTGTGTGTGTGTGTGTGTGTGTGTGTGTGTGTGTGTCTTACGCACGTGTCCCCTCTCTGCTCTACTCTCTGTTGCTGTTGGCAGTGGTGTTGCTGTTGGCAGCGGTGGAAAAAGTACCCAATTGTCATACTTAATAGAAGATATCTTAATAGAAAGTGATTCAAGTAAAAGTGAAAGTCACACAGGAAAATACTACTTGAGTAAAAGTCTAAAAGTATTGTTTTTAAATATACTTAAGTATCAAAAGTAATTGTAAAAGTATAAATCATTTCACATACTTTATATTAAGCAAACCATTTTTCTTGTATTTTCTTGTTTTATTATGTATGGATAGCCAGGGGCACACTCCAACACTCAGACATCATTTACAGATAGCCAGGGGCACACTCCAACACTCAGACATCATTTACAGATAGCCAGGGGCACACTCCAACACTCAGACATCATTTACAGATAGCCAGGGGCACACTCCAACACTCAGACATCATTTACAGATAGCCAGGGGCACACTCCAACACTCAGACATCATTTACAGATAGCCAGGGGCACACTCCAACACTCAGACATCATTTACAGATAGCCAGGGGCACACTCCAACACTCAGACATCATTTACAGATAGCCAGGGGCACACTCCAACACTCAGACATCATTTACAGATAGCCAGGGGTACACTCCAACATCAGACATAATTTACAGATAGCCAGGGGCACACTCCAACACTCAGACATAATTTACAGATAGCCAGGGGTACACTCCAACACTCAGACATCATTTACAGATAGCCAGGGGCACACTCCAACACTCAGACATCATTTACAGATAGCCAGGGGCACACTCCAACACTCAGACATCATTTACAGATAGCCAGGGGCACACTCCAACACTCAGACATCATTTACAGATAGCCAGGGGCACACTCCAACACTCAGACATCATTTACAGATAGCCAGGGGCACACTCCAACACTCAGACATAATTTACAGATAGCCAGGGGTACACTCCAACATCAGACATAATTTACAGATAGCCAGGGGCACACTCCAACACTCAGACATCATTTACAGATAGCCAGGGGTACACTCCAACACTCAGACATCATTTACAGATAGCCAGGGGCACACTCCAACACTCAGACATCATTTACAGATAGCCAGGGGCACACTCCAACACTCAGACATCATTTACAGATAGCCATGGGCACACTCCAACACTCAGACATCATTTACAGATAGCCAGGGGCACACTCCAACACTCAGACATCATTTACAGATAGCCAGGGGCACACTCCAACACTCAGACATCATTTACAGATAGCCAGGGGTACACTCCAACATCAGACATAATTTACAGATAGCCAGGGGCACACTCCAACACTCAGACATCATTTACAGATAGCCAGGGGTACACTCCAACATCAGACATAATTTACAGATAGCCAGGGGTACACTCCAACACTCAGACATCATTTACAGATAGCCAGGGGTACACTCCAACATCAGACATCATTTACAGATAGCCAGGGGCACACTCCAACACTCAGACATCATTTACAGATAGCCAGGGGCACACTCCAACACTCAGACATCATTTACAGATAGCCAGGGGCACACTCCAACACTCAGACATAATTTACAGATAGCCAGGGGCACACTCCAACACTCAGACATCATTTACAGATAGCCAGGGGCACACTCCAAAACTCAGACATCATTTACAGATAGCCAGGGGCACACTCCAACACTCAGACATCATTTACAGATAGCCAGGGGCACACTCCAACACTCAGACATCATTTACAGATAGCCAGGGGCACACTCCAACACTCAGACATCATTTACAGATAGCCAGGGGCACACTCCAACACTCAGACATCATTTACAGATAGCCAGGGGCACACTCCAACACTCAGACATCATTTACGGATAGCCAGGGGCACACTCCAACACTCAGACATCATTTACAGATAGCCAGGGGCACACTCCAACACCCAGACATCATTTACAGATAGCCAGGGGCACACTCCAACACTCAGACATCATTTACAAAATAAGCATGTTGTGTTTAGTAAGTCAGCCAGATCAGAGAGTGTAGGGATGACCAGGGATGTTCTCTTGATAAGTGTGTGAAATTGAAAAAATGTCTGTCCTGCTAAGCATTGGAAATGTAACTAGTACTTTTGGGTTTCAGGGAAAATGTATGAAGTAAAATGTACATTATTTTCTTTAGACATGTAGTGAAGTGTCGTGTCTTTACTATCATTACATTGAAGACTTAGTTTTTATCAAAGATTCCCGTAATTAGTATTATTAGATTAAACTGAATAATCATGTAACTGTAATTAACTAGGAAGTCGGGGCACCAAGGAAAGTATTCAGATTACAAAGTTATAATTTCCCAATAGAACCTTTCAGATATTTTCATATCTGATCAATAGTCTGCTGATTAATTATTTATTTATTTTACCTCACGTTAGTCTCATTCCAAACGTCATAAATGGATGGTTATCTGCACGAACCCAGTCTTCACTATGAGTCATCCTTTCAGCATGACAATGATCCCAAACACACCGCCCGAGCAACGAAGGAGGGGCTTCGTAAGAAGCATTTCAAGGTCCTGGAGTGGCATAGCCAGTCTCCAGATCTTAACCCCATAGAAAATCTTTGGAGGGAGTTGAAAGTCCGTGTTGCCCAGCAACAGCCCCAAAACATCACTGCTCTAGAGGAGATCTGCATGGAGGAATGGGCCAAAATACCAGCAACAGTGTGTGAAAACCTTGTGAAGACTTACAGAAAACGTTTGACCTCTGTCATTGCCAACAAAGGGTATATAACAAAGTATTGAGATAAACTTTTGGTACTGACCAAATACTTATTTTCCACCATAAATTGCAAATAAATTCATTAAAAATCCTACAATGTGATTTTCTGGATTTTATTTTCTCATTTTGTCTGTCATAGTTGAAGTGTACCTATGATGAAAATTACAGGCCTCTCTCATCTTTTTAAGTGGGAGAACTTGCACAATTGGAGCATGACTAAATACTTTTTTGCCCCACTGTATATATTTACGCTCAGTGTGTCATCTTGATCGCTGGTGAAAAGTCTTTATTTTGTAGAATTGTCCGTCTCTCTCCCTCTCTCTCTCTCTGTCTTGATTAGAGGGGATAGTTCAAAGTGACATTCGTTATAGAATGCATGTTTCGGCGGTTGTCGTTCTTCGAGTTCAATGATACCGAATTCCTAGCTGCAGACTAGTAATTAATGTCAAAGACTTGTTCTCATTCTGTCGGTATCGATAGTCTAAGAGTTTAAGCACGTGGTATGGTTAAAATATTCAGCAATGGTCTGCAACCTTTAGCCATCTCGTAATTGAGGTAAGCTCGGTCGACAACCTTTGTCCCCCTCCTAATGGAGAAAAACATGGTCTGGTGATAATTTCTCAAAGTTGGGTTTTATTCGGAATGGCAGAAAAGGGCTGTCCCAGGATGTCTGACCCTAACTGGGCTCAGGGGCGTTCCTCTGATTTAGTTCAAATCCAATTCCCTTTTTGAGTTTTCCTTCATTAAACAGTCCAAAATCACATTGTAAAATTGTATAAACAGTATCATACTCACTCATTCATCTTATACAACAATTAGATGTAAACCTTATATCTGGGGCTATTATATAAACAGTGTTATGGTAATGTGGCCACACCGTCTCCCATGAGCTTCCCAAGTTGTGACAAACGGACCAGTTCGTAGCTGGATTCTTCACCGATCTTTTACACTTTCTCTGGAACATGAAATTTGTTCGTACCTCAAGTTCTGTGAGGTGGAAGGATTTCCTTTGTCTCCATGAAAAACTACTCTCTATAACTGTGTGTCCATGAGGTCTTCTCAGGAGTTTATGACCTCTGACCACAGCAGCCTAGTTGAAGGAGGGGGGAGGCAGGTAGACGGGGGTGGGGTTGCTATACTCAAAGAGGCCAACGTCATGACAGAAGTAAAAGTAAATATAAATAGTAAAGTAAAGAACAGATACCCCCCCAAAAAATGACTTACGTAGTACTTTAAAGTATTTGTACTTATTTGTACTTCTTTACAGCACTGGCTATTGGTTGTGGCGGTTGCTAGCGAGGCTACAAGTAGGCTACTGGGAGATAGCAGGGTAGCTCGCTCATCTGAGCTCAGCTGACTGTAAATGCAGGCATGCAGACGTTGGCTGTTTATTCTAATTTGTCAGAGAGTCTTCCCTGGGAGCCCATGACACGTCAACATTCCGCCACGCTGCTGGCGCTACACTGTTCCCATGCCTCCACTGAGGGAGAGGAGAGGGGAACAAGTAATGTGATTTAGGATTCCCCAGTTCCCACCTTCCCACACTCACTACCCATATTCCATGGCCTGCAGCCTATCTTTGTCTCTGCAGGAGGACTGTGGTGCCTGTGGCTCCTGTGATTGCGCTTTTATGTGTCAGGTCTCTTAAGGTTCAACACGTTAGTGCTTCATCAAGCCCCTCTCCTGTTGGTTAATTGGTTCATCAGGGTCTACACTTCACTTCGTATCTAATCACTTCATTCTTGCTTGTACTTACGTTGAGCTTTGGTAGCATGTTGCTCCTAACAGGGGCTCGGTATAGGTATTACTGGTGTCACTGGTACGCCAGTTGACATTTGTCCTTCTTCCTGGGATTCGATTGAATCCACTAGCCTCATTACTCGCAATGGTAAATACTTCACATCTTACACGCTATGTGGTTCTTTATCATGCTAAACTGTTCACCATATGGCAGCGAGCTACAAAGCAGCCCCATTTCAACGGCCTATAGAGTGTCTTAACCAGTTAAATGCAACTAAATGAAATAAAAATGTATCTATGTAATACCCAATGATAACAAAAAAGGATGAGAGGGCCATAAACAGTCACTAGCAATGACTCACCTTTCTGCTAAAGAGTTACCTGCCTCTTCCACTCTAATGTTACTGAGAGTTTCCCCATGCTATTTGTCCTTCTCTTCTTGTCTTTGATTAACCCTGGAAATACAGTAATGTGACATAGTTGGCCGCGTAGGAGGACTCCCCCCTTTGTGAAATATTGAGCAGACTCAAAGTTGGCCCTCATGAATCTTTTAACCAGCGGGCTCTGAGAGCTGGTGAGAGAGAGAGAGAGAGAGAGAGAGAGAGAGAGAGAGAGAGCGAGAGGCTGAGCACTCTTGTGCTTTTGGAGCTGTCCTGGTCCTCAGCACACAGCAGCGGAAGTCTGTATGCAGCCATGGTGGCAGGGGAGAGGAACACTGCCAACCATGATCCAGGAGATTGAAGGGGGGGGGTTCCAGTAAGTAAGGAGACAGACAGTTAAATTGATTTGAAATCATCAAATTACCATCACATACTCATATGGCCCTCGATGTGGTCCTTATCTGGAGACTGGTGATTGGCTGAAATTTGTATAGAGGAGGTGTGTGTGTGTGTGTGTGTGTGTGTGTGTGTGTGTGTGTGTGTGTGTGTGTGTGTGTGTGTGTGTGTGTGTGTGTGTGTGTGTGTCAATGCACTGACAGAGCACTCAATACAATACAATACAATACAATACAATAATTCACTTGTTAGCTGCTCTGCCAGGGGCCCCACACCACAGAGACAGAGGAGTAATTCACTTGTTAGCTGCTCTGCCAGGGGCCCCACAACACAGAGACAGAGCAGTAATAAACCTGTTAGCTGCTCTGCCAGGGGCCCCACACCACAGAGACAGAGCAGTAATTAACCTGTTAGCTGCTCTGCCAGGGGCCCCACACCACAGAGACAGATGAGTAATTCACTTGTTCCCAGCACACATTCATCACCCAGGTCTGAGCCTCCCTCTCCCAGCCATCACCTTCAGCTCAGCCCCAGTCCTGCACAAGGGCACAGGGGCAAGGCAGCCACTAGGGGACACTGGTGCTGGCCACAGGCTCACCTGTGACGTCCACACACACTCAAACACAAACACAAACACTGAAATACAGACAAACAGAAATGTACACACACACACACACACACACACACACACACACACACACACACACACACACACACACACACACACACACACACACACACTCAAGGAGACTGAGCTCACATTGAGTAATACATGCCCTTTC